>NC_088221.1:50675922-50798422 GCF_036934945.1 Oncorhynchus masou masou | reverse complement strand
CCTCTCTCCTCTCCTCTCCTCTCTACCCTGCCACAGCCCCTCTCTCCTCTCTCCTCTCCTCTCCTCTCTACCCTGCCACAGCCCCTCTCTCCTCTCCTCTCCTCTCCCTCTCCTCTCCACCCTGCCACAGCCCCTCCCCTCTCCTCTCCTCTCCACCCTGCCACAGCCCCCTCCTCTCCTCTCCTCTCTACCCTGCCACAGCCCCTCTCCTCTCCTCTCCACCCTGCCACAGCCCCTCTCCTCTCCTCTCCACCCTGCCACAGCCCCTCTCCTCTCCGCTCCTCTCCTCTCCTCTCCTCTCCACCCTGCCACAGCCCCTCTCTCCTCTCCTCTCCTCTCCTCTCCTCTCCACCCTGCCACAGCCCCTCTCTCCTCTCCTCTCCTCTCCACCCTGCCACAGCCCCTCTCTCCTCTCCTCTCCTCTCCACCCTGCCACAGCCCCTCTCCTCTCCCTCTCCTCTCCTCTCCACCCTGCCACAGCCCCTCTCCTCTCCTCTCCACCCTGCCACAGCCCCCTCTCTCGTCTCCTCTCCTCTCCTCTCCTCTCCTCTCCACCCTGCCACAGCCCCTCTCTCGTCTCCTCTCCTCTCCTCTCCTCTCCACCCTGCCACAGCCCCCTCTCTCTCCTCTCCTCTCTCTCTCTCCTCTCCTCTCCTCTCCTCTCTACCCTGCCACAGCCCCTCTCCTCTCCTCTCCTCTCCTCTCCTCTCCACCCTGCCACAGCCCCTCTCCTCTCCTCTCCTCTCCACCCTGCCACAGCCCCTCTCTCCCTCTCCTCTCCTCTCCTCCTCTCCTCTCCTCTCCCTCTCCTCTCCTCTCCTCTCCTCTCCTCTCCACCCTGCCACAGCCCCTCTCTCCTCTCCTCTCCTCTCTACCCTGCCACAGCCCCTCTCTCCTCTCCTCTCCTCTCTACCCTGCCACAGCCCCCCTCTCCTCTCCTCTCCTCTCCTCTCCACCCTGCCACAGCCCCCTCTCCTCTCCTCCTCTCCTCTCCACCCTGCCACAGCCCCTCTCCTCTCCTCTCCTCTCTACCCTGCCACAGCCCCTCTCTCCTCTCCTCTCCTCTCCTCTCTACCCTGCCACAGCCCCTCTCCTCTCCTCTCCTCTCCTCTCCACCCTGCCACAGCCCCTCTCCTCTCCTCTCCTCTCCTCTCCTCTCCTCTCCTCTCCTCTCCACCCTGCCACAGCCCCTCTCCTCTCCTCTCCTCTCCTCTCCACCCTGCCACAGCCCCTCTCCTCTCTACCCTGCCACAGCCCCTCTCCTCTCCTCTCCTCTCTACCCTGCCACAGCCCCTCTCCTCTCTACCCTGCCACAGCCCCTCTCCTCTCCTCTCCTCTCCTCTCCTCTCCACCCTGCCACAGCCCCTCTCCTCTCCTCTCCTCTCCACCCTGCCACAGCCCCTCTCCTCTCTACCCTGCCACAGCCCCTCTCCTCTCCTCTCCCCTCCTCTCCACTCATCTCCACCCTGCCACAGCCCCTCTCTCCTCTCCTCTCCTCTCCACCCTGCCACAGCCCCTCTCTCCTCTCCTCTCCTCTCTACCCTGCCACAGCCCCTCTCTCCTCTCCTCTCCTCTCCTCTCTACCCTGCCACAGCCCCTCTCTCCTCTCCTCTCCTCTCCTCTCTACCCTGCCACAGCCCCTCTCCTCTCCCTCTCCCTCTCCTCTCCTCTCCTCTCCTCTCCTCTCCTCTCCTCTCCTCTCCTCTCCTCTCCTCTCCTCTCCTCTCCTCTCCACCCTGCCACAGCCCCTCTCTCCTCTCCTCTCCCTCTCCTCTCCACCCTGCCACAGCCCCTCTCTCCTCTCCTCTCCCTCTCCTCTCCACCCTGCCACAGCCCCTCTCTCTCCTCTCCTCTCCTCTCTACCCTGCCACAGCCCCTCTCTCCTCTCCTCTCCTCTCCACCCTGCCACAGCCCCTCTCTCCTCTCCTCTCCTCTCCACCCTGCCACACACACACACACCACACACACACACCACACACCACACACCACACACCACACACCACACACCACACACCACACACCACACACACACCACATCTACACCCACACACACACCACACCACACACACACACACACACACACACACACACACACACCACACACCACACACCACACACCACACACACACACCACACACCACACACACACCACACACCACACACCACACACACACACACCACACACCACACACCACACACACACACACACACACCACACACACACACACACACACACACACACACACACACACACCACACACACACACACACACACACACACACACACACACACACCACACACACACACCACACACCACACACCCACACACACACACCACACACCACACACCACACACACCACACACCACACACCACACACACACACCACACACCACACACACACACACACCACACACCACACACACACACACACACCACACACCACACACCACACACACACACCACACACCACACACCACACACACACCACACACCACACACACACACCACACACCACACACACACACCACACACCACACACACACACACACACACACACCACACACACACACCACACACCACACACCACACACACACACACACACACACCACACACCACACACACACACACCACACACCACACACCACACACCCACACACACCACACACCACACACACACACCACACACCACACACCACACACCACACACCACACACACACACACACCACACACCACACACACACACACACACACACACCACACACCACACACACACACACACACCACACACCACACACCACACACCACACACACACACCACACACCACACACACACACCACACACCACACACCACACACCACACACCACACACACACCACACCTACACCACACACCACACACCACACACCACACACCACACACACACCACACCTACACCACACACCACACACCACACACCACACACCACACACCACACACCACACACACACACACACACACACAGACACAGACAGACACACACACACACACAGACACACACACACACCACACCTACACCACACCTACACCCACACACACACCACACCTACACCACACCTACACACACACACACACACACACACACACACACACACACACACAGCCCCCTCATTGTGGATAGATGGACAGCACCCCCTGGCTGTGGATGGGGTCAACTGCAGTTTAGCAAAACACTGTCCACTGATGTCTTAAAACCCCACCTACATACAGTTTTAGGTATACCGCCCCATTCACCAAAATGGATCGCTCCACCTGACAGTTTATTAGGTACACCGCCCCGTTCCCCAAATGGATCGCTCCACCTGACAGTTTATTAGGTACACCGCCCCGTTCCCCAAATGGATCGCTCCAACTGACAGTGAGCCACGTGGGCGTTGCTTGATACATAAAGAAGGAAGACAGGCATTCAGTTACTGGTTCGACTGACCATCAGACGGTGCAAAACCAGTGACCTAAGAGAGTTTGAGCGCGGTGTGATCGTTGGTGCCAGGCAGAAACGGCTGCCCTCCTGGGCTTTTCACTAACGACCACCGTCCATCTGCAGCAACTGTGTGATGCCATCGCGTCAGCATGGACCAAAATCCCTGTGGAAAGTTTCCAATACCTTATGGAATGTCCCAAATAATTCAGGCTGTTCTGGAGGCAAAGCGGGGTCCGACCTGGTACTAGACGGGTGAACCTAATAAGCTGACTGTATATTGCTGGTCAAACGTGTGTGTGTGCGCATGTTTTTGTGTGTAAGTGTGTGTTTGTGTGTGTGTTTGTACGTGTGTCGTCCTTCTGAGTCTTGTTGTGAAGCTGTTGTCAGACAGAGAGAGAGAGACAGCTTCAGTCTCAAAACCAGAGAGAGAGAGATGGAGGGATAGAGAGGGGAATGACTCTCTATCCCTCCATCTCTCTCTCTCTTTCTGGTTGTGAGAGTGAAGCTGTTGTCATTTATAAAGTGTTTTCCTTTGAACAAGACTAAGAGTGTTTATTTGTATCCTTTTCAAAGCCTGTGAGAACACAGCAGCAAGTAGCTAGCACTTCGGACTACGTTACAAATGCAACCCTGTTCCCAAGATCCCTATAGGGCCCTGGTTAAAAGTAGTGCACTATATAGGCAGTGTGGTGTGTGTGTGGGTGTGGTGTGTTTCCTGGAGGAGCTTGGGGAAGGAAGGCTGAATAGAAATTAGTGATGATGACGATGATCGCAATAACGAGAACTATAATGATAGATCATCGATTTAAAAGCTAGATCATAGATTTAAAAGCTAGATCATAGATTTTTAAAAAGGATCATCGATTTAAAAGCTAGATCATAGATATAAAGATCATAGATATAAACACTAGATCATAGATATAAAGATCATAGATAGAAACACTAGATCATAGATATAAAGATCATAGATATAAACACTAGATCATATATATATAAACACTACATCATAGATCAGGGGTGAAGGAGCCACGTAGACCACAGCTGGCTCTGCTCCTCTCTGTTGTCCTGATGTCTGAGCTGGGAGGTGCTGTAACTGTAGTGGTTGATCAGGGTGGATCCTGCCAGTGTCCAGTCTTCAGCTCCTTGTCTCAGCCCTCAGACAGCAGCCCAGCGGACCTGCGGTCCATAATAACGTCTTCATTGAGCCTTCGGATCCTACTGAAACACAACGCCAGGGTAACCTTCTCTGTAACTGATGGACCCACGACGACCTACCGACCGAACACCATCTTCTCCATTTTAAACTCAGGTATAATGGAGCATCCTTTCTCTCTATTTTCATTCTCTCTCTTTTACATCTCCCTCTCCCCTCTCCTTCTCTCTATTCTCCTTCTCTCTCTTCTCATTCTCTCTCTTTTACATCTCCCTCTCCCCTCTCCTTCTCTCTCTTCTCCTTCTCTCTCTTCTCATTCTCTCTATTCTCCTTCTCTCTATTCTCCTTCTCTCTCTTTTACATCTCCCTCTCCCCTCTCATTTTCTCTCTTCTCATTCTCTCTCATTTACATCTCCCTCTCCCCTCTCCTTCTCTCTCTTCTCATTCTCTCTATTCTCCTTCTCTCTCTTCTCATTCTCTCTTTTACATCTCCCTCTCCCCTCTCCTTCTCTCTCTTCTCATTCTCTCTATTCTCCTTCTCTCTCTTCTCATTCTCTCTTTTACATCTCCTTCTCCCCTCTCCTTCTCTCTCTTCTCATTCTCTCTCTTTTACATCTCCCTCTCCCCTCTCCTTCTCTCTCTTCTCATTCTCTCTCTTTTACATCTCCCTCTCCCCTCTCCTTCTCTCTCTTCTCATTCTCTCTCTTTTACATCTCCCTCTCCTTCTCTCTCTTCTCATTCTCTCTCTTTTACATCTCCCTCTCCCCTCTCCTCTCTATTCTCCTTCTCTCTCTTCTCATTCTCTCTCTTTTACATCTCCCTCTCCCCTCTCCTTCTCTCTCCTCTCCTTCTCTCTTCTCTCCTCTCCTTCACCCCTCTCCTCTCCTTCTCTCCTCTCTTCTCCTTCTCATTCTCTCTATTCTCCTTCTCTCTCTTCTCATTCTCTCTCTTTTACATCTCCCTCTCCCCTCTCCTTCTCTCTCTCTCTCCTTCTCTCTTCTCTCCTCTCCTTCACCCCTCTCCTCTCCTTCTCTCCTCTCTTCTCCTTCTCATTCTCTCTCCTCTCCTTCTCTCTTCTCTCCTCTCCTTCGCCCCCTCTCCTCTCCTTCTCTCCTCTCTACTCCTTCTCATTCTCTCTATTCTCCTTCTCTCTCTTCTCATTCTCTCTCTTTTCCATCTCCCTCTCCCCTCTCCTTCTCTCTCCTCTCCTTCTCTCTTCTCTCCTCTCCTTCGCCCCTCTCCTCTCCTTCTCTCCTCTCCTCTCCTTCTCCTTCTCTCTCTTCTCCTCCTCTCTCTTCTCCTTCTCTCTCTTCTCCTCCTCTCTCTTCTCCTCCTCTCTCTTCTCCTCCTCTCTCTTCTCCTCCTCTCTCTTCTCCATGTTGTGTATATTATCTTAATTCTCTACTATAAGGAGAATCTTTCTGTGTACAATAGGTCTATATCAACTTAACCTCAAGGGTTGATTGGATTTTATTCAGTCTATTTTACAATAAAACATTTAAAATATCAGCATGGTATATCCCAGACTAACACACACATGCTGCACTTAACCAGTCCTCCCCTAACCCAGACTAACCAGTCTTCCCCTAACCCAGAGAGACCAGTCCTTCCCTAACCCAGAGAGACCCGTCCTCCCCTAGCCCAGAGAGACCAATCCTTGCCTAACCCAGAGAGACCAGTCTTCCCCTAACCCAGAGAGACCAGTCCTTCCCTAACCCAGAGAGACCCGTCCTCCCCTAACCCAGAGAGACCAATCCTTGCCTAACCCAGAGAGACCAGTCTTCCCCTAACCCAGAGAGACCAGTCCTTCCCTAACCCAGAGAGACCCGTCCTCCCCTAACCCAGAGAGACCAATCCTTGCCTAACCCAGAGAGACCAGTCTTCCCCTAACCCAGAGAGACCAGTCCTTCCCTAACCCAGAGAGACCCGTCCTCCCCTAACCCAGAGAGACCAATCCTTGCCTAACCCAGAGAGACCAGTCCTCCCCTAACCCAGAGAGACCAGTCCTTCCCTAACCCAGAGAGACCAGTCCTTCCCTAACCCAGAGAGACCAGTCCTCCCCAAACCCAGACGGACCACATCAGTCCATCCAGCTCGAAGACATTAATGGATATTGTTTTTACAGATCATTTACATCAGCATGAAGTACCACACCCCAACAAAGACCAGTATTGATTCATTACAAATCTCAGGGAGTAAAAGCATTAGTCGTTGTGAGGTACTAAATGTCTGTGGTCTTGGCTGGCCACTCAGGAGAAGCTTGTCCACACACACACACACACACACACACACACACACAATCGCACAATCACACACAATCACACAATCACACACATTTGGCAGAGACACCCTCTGTCGAAATTAAGTGTGAGCGATGGTCCTCACCTCCTGGGTGATGTCATTAATCCACAGTCAGGTAATCAATGGTTGTGGGCCAGTGGTAACCTGTCGACCCCTGGACGTATTGTGGAGAATATGGATCATGAGAGCAACACAACTCACCTACTCAGAACTTTGAAAGAGGAGAAGAATGGACAGAGAGAGAGAGAGAGACAGAGACAGAGACATTGAGAGAGAGAGGCAGTGAGACAGTGAAAAGAGAGAGAGAGAGAGAGAGAGAGACAGAGAGGGAGTCAGAGAGACGGAGAGACAGTCAAAAAGAGAGAGAGAGAGAGAGAAAGAAAGAGAGAGAGAGAGAGAGATAGAGGGAGAAAGAGAAAGAGAGAGAGACAGCCAGAGAGACAAAGAGACAGTGAAAAAGAGCGAGAGAAAGAGAGAGAGAATGAGATCTATACTGTCCTACTGTCTGCAGTAATCGAGATCTCTCCGTCTGTCTAGAGGAGGGGAACAGGCTTCTCTTAACCTCCAACTCCTTTTCACCTTTAGACCTCATGAGTCCCATCCTACCAAGATACTCATAATGGCAGCTCTACTCTATGTGAAGAGGTTGAGTCCGATCCTACCAAGATACTCCTAATGACAGCTCTACTCCATGTGAAGAGGTTGAGTCCGATCCTACCAAGATACTCCTAATGACAGCTCTACTCCATGTGAAGAGGTTGAGTCCCATCCTACCAAGATACTCATAATGGCAGCTCTACTCCATGTGAAGAGGTTGAGTCCCATCCTACCAAGATACTCCTAATGACAGCTCTACTCCATGTGAAGAGGTTGAGTCCCATCCTACCAAGATACTCCTAATGACAGCTCTACTCCATGTGAAGAGGTTGAGTCCCATCCTACCAAGATACTCCTGATGGCAGCTCTACTCCATGTGAAGAGGTTGAGTCCCATCCTACCAAGATACTCCTGATGGCAGCTCTACTCCATGTGAAGAGGTTGAGTCCCATCCTACCAAGATACTCCTAATGACAGCTCTACTCCATGTGAAGAGGTTGAGTCCCATCCTACCAAGATACTCCTGATGGCAGCTCTACTCCATGTGAAGAGGTTGAGTCCCATCCTACCAAGATACTCCTAATGACAGCTCTACTCCATGTGAAGAGGTTGAGTCCCATCCTACCAAGATACTCCTAATGACAGCTCTACTCCATGTGAAGAGGTTGAGTCCCATCCTACCAAGATACTCCTAATGACAGCTCTACTCTATGTGTAGAGGTTGAGTCCCATCCTACCAAGATACTCTTCATGGCAGATCTACTTTTTTTAATGTATTTTTTATTTCACCTTTATTTAACCAGGTAGGCCAGTTGAGAACAAGTTCTCATTTACAACTGCGACCTGGCCAAGATAAAGCAAAGCAGTTCAACAGAAAACAACGACAAAGAGTTACACATGGAGTAAACTCAAAACATATCTTCTCCTAATTAACTCGGTAACATAAAGTAGCTCCCACACCAGGAGACGAAACAGACCCACAAGATGATTAGCCCATGTACAGATAAACACCCCGAGGCAGACTGTCTGTTGTACCAAATGACAACCACGAGACTACAGATTATAATGTTACTGAGACATCTGGAGACAGAATGCCTGGGCTAGCTATACTGTACACATACCACCAGTCTCTATACCACCAACAGTCTCTATACCACCACCAGTCTCTGTAACACCACCAGTCTCTATACCACCACCAGTCTCTGTACCACCAGCCGGTCTCTGTACCACCACCAGTCTCTGTACCACCACCACCAGTCTCTGTACCATCACTGTTCTCTATACCACCACCTGTCTCTATACCACCACCAGTCTCTATACCTACACCAGTATCTATACCACCACCAGTCTCTATACCACCACCAGTCTCTATACCACCACCAGTCTCTATACCACCACCAGTCTCTATACCATCACCAGTCTCTATACCACCACCATTCTCTATACCACCACCAGTCTCTATACCACCACCAGTCTCTATACCACCACCAGTCTCTATACCACCACCAGTCTCTATACCACCACCAGTCTCTATACCACCACCAGTCTCTATACCACCACTGTTCTCTATTCCAATACCAGTCTCTATACCACCACCAGTCTCTATACCACTACTGTTCACTATACCACCACCAGTCTCTATACCACCACCAGTCTCTATACCACCATCAGTCTAAATACCACCACTGTTCTCTATAACACCACCAGTCTCTATACCACCACCAGTCTCTATACCACCACCAGTCTCTATACCACCACCAGTCCCTATTCCATCACCAGTCTCTGTACCACCACTAATCTATATACCACCACCAGTCTCTATACCACCACCAGTCTCTCTATACCACCACCAGTCCCTATACCACCACCAGTCTCTATATCACCACCAGTCTCTATATCACCACCAGTCTCTATACCACCACCAGTATCTATATCCCCACCAGTCTCTGTAACACCACTAGTCTATATACCACCACCAGTCTCTATATCATCACCAGTCTCTATACCACCACCAGTATCTATATCCCCACCAGTCTCTATACCTCCACCAGTCTCTATACCACCACCAGTCTCTATACCACCACCAGTCTCTATTCCACCACCAGTTTCTGTACCACCACTAGTCTATATACCACCACCAGTCTCTATAACACCACCAGTCTCTATACCACCATCAGTCTCTATACCACCATCAGTCTCTATACCACCACCAGTCTCTATACCACAACCAGTCTCTATACCACCAGTCTCTATACCACCATTGTTCTCTATACCACCACCAGTCTCCATACCACCAATGTTCTCTATACCACCACAAGTCTCTATACCACCACCAAACTCTATACCACCACCAGTCTCTGTACCACCACCAGTCTCTATACCACACCAGTCTCTATACCACCACCAGTCTCTATACCACCACCAGTCTCTATACCACCACCAGTCTCTAAACCACCACTGTTCTCTATACCACCACCAGTCTATATACCACCACCAGTCTCTATACCTCCACCAGTCCCTGTACCACCACCAGTCTCTATAACACCACCAGTCGCTATACCACCACCAGTCTCTATACCACCACCAGTCTCTATACCACCACTGTTCTCTATACCACCACCAGTCTCTATACCACCACCAGTCTATATACCACCACCAGTCTCTATACCAACACCAATCTCTTTACCACCACCAGCCTCTATACCACTACCAGTCTCCATACCACCACCAGTCTCTATACCACAACCAGTCTCTATACCACCACCAGATTCTGTACCACCACCAGTCTCTATACCACCACCAGATTCTGTACCACCACCAGTCTCTATACCACCACCAGTCTCTATACCACCACTGTTCTCTATACCTCAACCAGTCCTGTACCACCATCTGTCTCTATACCACCACCAGTCTCTATACCACCACCAGTCTCTATACCACCACCAGTCTCTATACCACCACCGTTCTCTATACCACCACCAGTCTCTGTACCACTACCAGTCTCTGTACCACTACCAGTCTCTGTACCACTACCAGTCTCTATACCACCACCAGTCTCTATACCACCACCAGTCTCTGTACCACTACCAGTCTCTGTACCACTACCAGTCTCTATACCACCACCACTCTCTATACCACCACCCGTCTCTATACCTCAACCAGTCCTGTACCACCACCTGTCTCTATACCACCACCAGTCTCTATACCACCACCAGATTCTGTACCACCACCAGTCTCTATACCACCACCAGTCTCTATACCACCACCAGTCTCTATACCACCACCAGTCTCTATACCACCACCAGTCTCTATACCACCAGTCGCTATACCACCATTGTTCTCTATACCACCACCAGTCTCTATACCACCACCACCAGTCTCTGTACCACCACCACCAGTCTCTGTACCACCACCACCAGTAATTATGTAGTTCTGTCTTGTCTATATGTTCTGTATTATATCATGTTAAACAGCTAATGAGGATCACAATGAATGGAGATCCTAATGAATGGAGATCCTAATGAATGGAGATCCTAATGAATGGAGATCCTAATGAATGGGGATCCTAATGAATGGGGATCCTAATGAATGGGGATCCTAATGAACGGGGATCCTAATGAATGGAGATCCTAATGAATGGAGATCCTAATGAATGGAGATCCTAATGAATGGAGATCCTAATGAATGGGGATCCTAATGAATGGAGATCCTAATGAATGGGGATCCTAATGAATGGAGATCATAAGGAATGGAGATCCTAATGAATGGAGATCCTAATGAATGGAGATCCTAATGAATGGAGATCCTAATGAATGGAGATCCTAATAAATGGAGATCCTAATGAATGGAGATCCTAATGAATGGAGATCCTAATGAATGGAGATCCTAATGAATGGAGATCCTAATGAATGGAGATCCTAATGAATGGAGATCCTAAGGAATGGAGATCCTAATGAATGGAGATCCTAATGAATGGAGATCCTAATGAATGGGGATCCTAATGAATGGAGATCCTAATGAATGGAGATCCTAATGAATCGAGATCCTAATTAATGGAGATCCTAATGAATGGAGATCCTAATGAATGGAGATCCTAATGAATGGAGATCCTAATAAATGGAGATCCTAATAAATGGAGATCCTAATGAATGGAGATCCTAAGGAATGGAGATCCTAATGAATGGAGATCCTAATAAATGGAGATCCTAATGAATCGAGATCCTAATTAATGGAGATCCTAATGAATGGAGATCCTAATGAATGGAGATCCTAATGAATGGAGATCCTAATGAATGGAGATCCTAATGAATGGAGATCCTAATAAATGGAGATCCTAATGAATGGAGATCCTAATGAATGGAGATCCTAATGAATGGGGATCCTAATGAATGGAGATCCTAATGAATGGAGATCCTAATGAATGGAGATCCTAAGGAATGGAGATCCTAATGAATGGAGATCCTAAGGAATGGAGATCCTAATGAATGGAGATCCTAATGAATGGAGATCCTAATGAATGGAGATCCTAATGAAATACTAAGTCCCTGTACCACCACCAGGTTTCACTTCGGGGTTTAACATCAGGGTTTAACACACAGAGGTTTAACATCAAGGTTTAATTAAGCTCATGGAAAGATTTAGGTCGAACCAGGGTTACACGTGAAAACACCACTAAGATAAGTGTAAACCTGGGCATGTACACATAGCACACATACCGGGAGTTCCACAATCACAGTGTGTCAAAGAAGATTCATAGCCTCTTTGGTCCCCTCTAACACAAAGATATGTAGACCTGGACCACAACAGCATCTCGCTGGAGCACCACTGTTTGTTGTTTGTGATACATTACACATGTTGTTATTATTTATAAATGAGTCATTAAGGTGGGGGTAAACTCATCATAAATCACACAGCCGAGCAGCAGGCCCTGGGGGCGGAGAGAGAGAGAGAGAGAGACAGGGGAAGGGAGAGAAAGGCAGAGAGAGAGAGAGGGGGACAGAGTAAAGTAGAGAAAGGCAGAGAGAGCGAGAGAGAGACAAGGGAAGGGAGAGAAATCTAGAGAGAGAGAGACAGAGGAAGGGAGAAAAGGCAGAGAAGAGGGGGAGAGGGAGAGAGAGATAGAAAGAAAGAGAAAGGCAGAGAGAGAGCAAGCAAGAGAGAGAAAGGCAGAGAGAGAGCAAGAGATAGAGAGAGAGAAGGACAAGGACAAGGACAGAGGAAGAGGAAAAGAGAACATGGAGACAAATTTGACACCAATAACTACCGTGGGATATGCGTCAACAGCAACCTTGGGTAAAATCCTCTGCATTGTCATTAACAGCAGACTTGTACATTTCCTCAGTGAAAACAATGTACTGAGCAAATGTCGAATTGTTTTCTTATAAAATTACCATACGACAGACCACGGTTTCACCCTGCACACCATAAATGACAAACAAACAAACCAAAACAAAGTAAAAGTATTCTCATGCTTTGTTGATTTCAAAAAAGCTTTTGACTCAATTTGCCACGAGGGTCTGCTATACAAACTGATGTAAAGTGGTGTTGGGGAAAAACATAAAATCCATGTAGACAAACAACAAGTCTGCGGTTAAAATTGGCAAAAAACACATACCTCTTTCCACAGGTCAGCTTGAGCTCCACCCTCTTCAACAGATATATCAACAAATTAGCGAGGGCACTAGAACAGTCTGCAGCACCTGACCACACCCTACTGGAATCTGAAGTCAAATGTCTACTGTTTGCCGATGATCTGGTGCTTCTGTACCCAATCAAGGAGGGTCCACAGCAGCACCTAGATCTTCTGCACAGACTCTGCCAGACCTGAGCCCTGACAGTAAATCTCAGTAAGACAAAAATAATGGTCCAGTTGCCAGGACCACAAATACAAATTCCATCGAGACGCCATTGCCCTACAGGGCTGCCCATCCCTCTTCCTGGATATCTAGGTTTTCAGTCCAACCCTCTTCTTGCAGATCTACCGTCCTGTAGGTTTTCAGCCCAACCCTCTTCCTGGTTATCTACTGTCCTGTAGGTTTTCAGTCCAACCCTCTTCCTGGAGATCTACCGTCCTGTAGGTTATCAGTCCAACCCTCTTCCTGGAGATCTACTGTCCTGTAGGTTATCAGTCCAACCCTCTTCCTGGAGATGTACTGTCCTGTAGGTTATCAGTTCAACCCTCTTCCTGGAGATCTATTGTCCTGTATGTTTTCTGCAGAATACTGTGGTAGCCATGCTTTTTAAGTGTGTCTTGAATTCTAAATAAATCGCACACAGCGTCACCAGCAAAGCACCCCCCACACCATAAAACCTCCTCCTCTATGCTTCACGGTGGGAACCACACATGCAGAGATCATCCGTTCACTCACACTGCGTCTCAAAAACACACGGAGGTTGGAACCAAAAATCTCCAATTTGGTCTCATCAGACCAAAGGACAAATTTCCACTTGTCTAATGTCCATTGCTCGTGTTTCTTGGACAATCAAGTCTCTTCTTCTTATTGGTGTCCTTTAGTAGCCCTTTAGTAGTGGTTTCTTTGCAGCAATTCGACCATGAAGGCCTGATTCACACAGTCACCGCTGAACAGCTTAAGTTGAGATGTGTCTGTTACTTGAACTCTGTGTAATTTATTTGGGTTGAAATTTGGCTGGTAACTCTAATGAACTTATCCTCTGCAGCAGAGGTAACTCTGGGTCTTCCTTTCCTGTGGTGGTCCTCATGAGAGCCAGTTTCATCATAGCGCTTGATGGTTTTTGCGACAGCACAAAGTTCTTGAAATGTTCCATATTGACTGACCTTCATGTCTTAAAGTAATGATGGACTGTTGTTTCTCTTTGCTTATTTGAGCTGCTCTTGCCATAATATGGACTTGGTCTTTTACCCAATAGGGCTATCTTCTGTATAGCCCCCTACCTTGCCACAACACAACCAATTGGCTCAAACGCATTAAGAAGGAAAGAAATTCAACAAATTAACTTTGAAGGCACAACTGTTAATTGAAATGCATTCCAGGTGACTACCACATGAAGCTGGTTGAGAAATGCCAAGTGTGCAGAACTAACATCAAGGCAAAGAGTGGCCACTTTGAAGAATCTCAAATACAAAATATGTTTTGAGTTATAGAACACTTTTCTGGTTACTACTTGATTCCATATGTGTTATTTCAAGGTTTTGATATCCTCACTATTACTCGACAGTGTAGAAAATAGTAAAAGATTAAGAAGAACCCTTGAATGAGTAGGTGTTCTAAAACTTTTGACATGTAGTGTACCTCTGCCTAAACATCAGCGCCACAGGTTACTTCCATAAAGTAGGGCCTATAAGCTTCTCACTGTTTACATAGCAGGTGTCACGGCTGTTGAAGGAGGACGACCAAGGTGCAGCGTTGCGAGCGTGCATATTCTTTATTTATATGACGGCGAACAAAACAATAAACAAAAACAAACCGTGAAGCTAAAGGCTATCTGCCCTAAACAAAGTCAACTTCCCACAAAGAAAGGAGGGAAAAAGGGCTACCTAAGTATGATTCCCAATCAGAGACAACGATAGACAGCTGTCCCTGATTGAGAACCCTACCCGACCAAACATAGAAATACAAAATCATAGAAAACAACATAGAATGCCCACCCCAAATCACACCCTGACCAAACCAAACCAAGAAATAAAACGTCTCTCTAAGGTCGGGACAGCAGGTGACAAATAAAATGTGATTTTGATCACACAGCAGCAAAATATTTGACCCGTTGCCATGAAGTCACGAAAACAAAACATTTTATGAATTATTGAAAGATTCACTATTACCATGTTTCAATGATTTAAATATAAATGGAAAACTGTCTGACATACAAAAAGAAGGGTTGTTTACTGTCCTACTGAAGCAGGAGCCAGGGGAAGATATAAAGACCAAGTCTCGCAGAAAAATGTAATCCTTCAATGTTGCGATGCAAAAATGTTGGCAAAATTGTATTGCTCATAGAATTAAAATAGTCTCTGTGTTTAGTTTCACCAGATAGGCTGTATTGTTTTTTCACGGTTCCGTCTGTTGTTTTCATACATTTCAGTATTTTCATTGTCTAGTCAGTTTCTTCAATAAACATGAGTAACCACCACGCTGCATTTTGGTCCGCTCCTCCTTCAACAGAAGAACGTCGTTACAGGTGCAAAGGAGCAAGATAAATAATACAGTATGGGGATGAGGTAGTTGGATGGGCTATTTACAGATGGGCTATGTACAGATGCAGGGATCTATGAGCTGCTCTGACAGCTGGTGTTTAAAGGGAAATATAAGTCCCCAGCTTGTTAAGAGGTATAAAAACAGAGCTGCCCTATTTAACCATAATTGTTTGTTATGGCCATTGAATTGTTGGCTATAGAAATATGATCCAATGATAAAATTAAGGGGTGAGAAATTCATGGATTTACAAACAAAAGTTTTGAAGTTTGCCGATGTTTCGATTTTACTCCAGTCCACAATCTTCCATCCTGAACGGTGTCATTGAGGACCTGAATAATTTCTCCAATTTATCTGGATTAAAACCCAACTCGGATAAGTGTACTGTTATTATGTATTAGGTCTCTAAAAGACACAAACGTTAAATTGTTATATGGTCTCTCGGTCTCGTCCCTGAAAAGTTTAATGATCTTACAACTATAAATTTTGATAGAAAATGTAGCAAAAACTAGATAGGATCTTAAACGCATAGAAAGGGAAAAACCAGTCCATCTACGGGGAAATTACATTAATTAATTATTATTATTATTATTATTAATTATTATTATTAATTATCTAGTGATACCACAGTTTACATATCTACTCATGGCTCTACCGAATACAGGAGAATGTTTTTCAAGTGAGCAAAAAATATGAGATTTTATTTGGAGTGGAAAACCAGTTAATTAGGTATATTTATATAATGAATATGAGTTCAAGGCTAAAACTAGTATATATCAAGGCATTAAACCTCTCTTAAAGCTTCGATTGTACCAAAACCATCCAAACTGCTCTACAAAGAGAGGCACATCCCATGTTTAAAAGGGGCCTCCCTGCTGTTATACATTTGAAAACCATGTTTAAAAGGGGGCTCTTTGCTGTTATACAGATTAACACCATGTTTAAAAGGGGGCTCTTTGCTGTTATACAGATTAACACCATGTTTAAAAGGGGCCTCTTTGCTGTTATACAGATTAAAACCATGTTTAAAAGGGGCCTCTTTGCTGTTATACAGATTAAAACCATGTTTAAAAGGGTGCTCCTTGCTGTTATACAGATTAAAACCATGTTACGTATGATTATTTTTGAATTAAGCTATACAGAGTTGACTACAATTACTATTTTATCCCCCAGACGAGGCAGAATCTATATTATAGAAAATAACATGGCTTTACTCCAAAGGCACTGATAGAGGATAAACACATTTTCTTTGAGAGAATATATAAGAAAGGTATCATGTTTAATAATGAATGACATTGTAAACAACGACGGTGGAATTGTGATGAAGTGATGAAATTAACCCAGGTAGCTCATCGCAGCTCTGTCGCCAAAATGGAGAACAGAAAAAAAAGCAATTACTTAAAAGAGAAAGGAATTAATTAGTTTGCCTGTTTAAAATGACTAACATAAATCATAAACATTTTATCTGTTTCACTTTACGGGGTCAAGAGGGTTGACGACAACACTGCTTTAAATTCAAGATGGTTGGGAATAGATTTTTGATGTCTCAATACCATGGCATCGGGTTTCTGAACTAATGCATCAATTTGTTCATTTAAAGCGATTACAAAATATTCTCACTACAAAATTAATGCTCAGTATTTGAGGCATTCAACAGTCTCAAGGACACAGGATCAGACCAGTCCAGACTCTGTCACAAGGACACGGGATCAGACCGGTGCAGACTCTGTCACAAGGACACGGGATCAGACCGGTGCAGACTCTGTCACAAGGACACGGGATCAGACCGGTGCAGACTCTGTCACAAGGACACAGGATCAGACCGGAGCAGACTCTGTCATGAAGACACGGGATCAGACCGGTGCAGACTCTGTCATGAAGACACGGGATCAGACCGGTGCAGACTCTGTCACAAGGACACAGGATCAGACCGGTGCAGACTCTGTCATGAAGACACAGGGTCAGACCGGTGCAGACTCTGTCACAAGGACACGGGATCAGACCGGTCCAGACTCTGTCATGAGGACACGGGATCAGACCGGTGCAGACTCTGTCACAAGGACACAGGATCAGACCGGTGCAGACTCTGTCACAAGGACACAGGATCAGACCGGTGCAGACTCTGTCACAAGGACACAGGGTCAGACCGGTCCAGACTCTGTCACAAGGACACAGGGTCAGACCGGTGCAGACTCTGTCATGAGGACACGGGATCAGACCGGTGCAGACTCTGTCACAAGGACACAGGATCAGACCGGTCCAGACTCTGTCATGAGGACACAGGATCAGACTGGTGCAGACTCTGTCACAAGGACACGGGATCAGACCGGTCCAGACTCTGCCATGAAGACACAGGATCAGACCGGTGCAGACTCTGTCACAAGGACACGGGATCAGACCGGTGCAGACTCTGTCATGAGGACACAGGGTCAGACCGGTGCAGACTCTGTCATGAGGACACAGGATCAGACCGGTGCAGACTCTGTCACAAGGACACGGGATCAGACCGGAGCAGACTCTGTCATGAAGACACGGGATCAGACCGGTGCAGACTCTGTCACAAGGACACAGGATCAGACCGGTGCAGACTCTGTCATGAAGACACGGGATCAGACCGGTGCAGACTCTGCCACAAGGACACGGGATCAGACCGGAGCAGACTCTGTCACAAGGACACAGGATCAGACCGGTGCAGACTCTGTCATGAAGACACGGGATCAGACCGGTGGAGACTCTGTCATGAAGACACGGGATCAGACCGGAGCAGACTCTGTCACAAGGACACAGGATCAGACCGGTGCAGACTCTGTCACAAGGACACAGGATCAGACCGGTCCAGACTCTGTCACAAGGACACGGGATCAGACCGGTGCAGACTCTGTCACAAGGACACAGGATCAGACCGGTCCAGACTCTGTCACAAGGACACAGGATCAGACTGGTGCAGACTCTGTCATGAAGACACGGGATCAGACCGGAGCAGACTCTGTCACAAGGACATAGGATCAGACCGGTGCAGACTCTGCCATGAAGACACGGGATCAGACCGGTGCAGACTCTGTCACAAGGACACAGGGTCAGACCGGTGCAGACTCTGTCACAAGGACACAGGATCAGACCGGTGCAGACTCTGTCACAAGGACACAGGATCAGACCGGTGCAGACTCTGTCATGAGGACACAGGATCAGACTGGTGCAGACTCTGTCATGAAGACACGGGATCAGACCGGAGCAGACTCTGTCACAAGGACACAGGATCAGACCGGTCCAGACTCTGTCACACGGACACGGGATCAGACCGGTGCAGACTCTGCCATGAAGACACAGGATCAGACCGGTGCAGACTCTGTCATGAAGACACGGGATCAGACCGGTGGAGACTCTGTCACAAGGACACAGGATCAGACCGGAGCAGACTCTGTCACAAGGACACAGGATCAGACCGGAGCAGACTCTGTCACAAGGACACGGGATCAGACCGGTGCAGACTCTGTCACAAGGACACGGGATCAGACCGGTGCAGACTCTGTCACAAGGACACAGGGTCAGACCGGTCCAGACTCTGTCATGAAGACACAGGGTCAGACCGGTGCAGACTCTGTCACAAGGACACAGGGTCAGACCGGTGCAGACTCTGTCACAAGGACACGGGATCAGACCGGTGCAGACTCTGTCACAAGGACACGGGATCAGACCGGTGCAGACTCTGTCACAAGGACACAGGATCAGACCGGTCCAGACTCTGTCATGAAGAGACGGGATCAGACCAGTGCAGACTCTGTCACAAGGACACAGGATCAGACCGGTCCAGACTCTGTCATGAAGAGACGGGATCAGACCGGTGCAGACTCTGTCACAAGGACACGGGGTCAGACCGGTGCAGACTCTGTCATGAGGACACAGGATCAGACCGGTGCAGACTCTGTCACAAGGACACGGGATCAGACCGGTCCAGACTCTGTCACAAGGACACGGGATCAGACCGGTACAGACTCTGTCACAAGGACACGGGATCAGACCGGTACAGACTCTGTCACAAGGACACGGGATCAGACCGGTACAGACTCTGTCACAAGGACACAGGATCAGACCGGTGCAGACTCTGTCATGAAGACACGGGATCAGACCGGTGCAGACTCTGCCATGAAGACACGGGGTCAGACCGGTGCAGACTCTGTCACAAGGACACAGGATCAGACCGGTGCAGACTCTGCCATGAAGACACGGGATCAGACCGGTGCAGACTCTGCCATGAAGACACGGGGTCAGACCGGTGCAGACTCTGTCACAAGGACACAGGATCAGACCGGTGCAGACTCTGCCATGAAGACACGGGATCAGACCAGTGCAGACTCTGCCATGAAGACACGGGATCAGACCGGTCCAGACTGTGCCATGAAGACACAGGATCAGACCAGTGCAGACTCTGTCACAAGGACACGGGATCAGACCGGTGCAGACTCTGTCACGAGGACACAGGATCAGACCGGTGCAGACTCTGTCACGAGGACACGGGATCAGACCGGTGCTCTCTCTATCTTTTCCTCTCCATCACTCCCCTCCCCTCTCTCTCTCTTTCCCACCATCTCTCTCTTCCCCTCTCCATCCTCCATCTCTCCCTTCCCCTCTCCATCTCTCTCTTCCCCTCTCCATAGCTCTCTTTCCCTCTCCATCTCTCTCTTCCCCTCCCCCTTTCCCTCTCCATCTCTCCCTTCCCCTCTCCATCTCTCTCTTCCCTCTCCATCTCTCTCGTCCCCTCTCCATCACTCCCTTCCCTCTCCATCTCTCTCTTCCCTCTCCATTTCTCTCTTCCCCTCCCCCTTTCCCTCTCCATCTCTCCCTTCCCCTCTCCATCTCTCTCTTCCCCTCTCCATCTCTCTCGTCCCCTCTCCATCACTCCCTTCCCTCTCCATCTCTCTCTTCCCCTCTCCATCTCTCTCGTCCCCTCTCCATCTCTCTCGTCCCCTCTCCATCACTCCCTTCCCCTCTCCATCTCTCTCTTCCCCTCTCCATTTCTCTCTTCCCCTCTCCATCTCTCTCTTCCCCTCTCCATCTCTCCCTTCCCCTCTCCATCTCTCTCTTCCCCATCTCTCCCTTCCCCTCTCCATCTCTCTCTTCCTTTGTTTAGTGCTCTATGGAAGACGTCGCGACAATCCTCACTGGTTACAGGTAGAATTCAAATGGCCTTAGCTTAGTCGCCCGACACACAGGATTAGCCCACCAGATTTAAAAGATTGCTAGGTTATCAGGGATGTCAGGAGTCAATGCTGTTAGACTTTTTGTCATGTCAATAGGATTAGACTTTCTGCAGGGCCATTTAATACCAGTCCATTAAATCTAGTCTATAGAGTCGGGATTTAACCACAAATGGTAGCTCACACACACACACGCGCACAAGCACACGCACACGCACACGCACACGCACATGCACACACACACACACACACACACACATACACACACACACACACATACACACACACACACACACACACACACACACACACACACACACACAAACAATTGGGATTTACCCATCCGTCTCTAATGGCGGAAACTCTTCATTGTGTGGCATTGTGAATAACAACATTCTTTTGTCTTTCCCAACACTGGGATGTATTTCTGTCGGAGCCAGAAGTCAGTGACCTCTATAGGGACTTAATCCATCCCAGCCTGTTGACACCTGCTCTCGATCAAACCAGGATGCGTACAAAATGGCAAACCATTCCCTATATAGAGCCCAATGGGCCCAGGCCAGGCATCATCATCATCATCATCATCATCATCATCATCATCATCATCACCATCACCATCATCATCATCAGGCCAAATGAGCCCAGGTCCGGCATCATCATCAGGCCCAATGGGCCCAGGTAAGATATCATCATCAGGCCCAATGGGCCCAGGTAAGGCATCATCATCAGGCCCAATGGGCCCAGGCCAGGCATCATCATCATCATCAGGCCCATTGGGCCCAGGCCAGGCATCATCATCATCATCATCAGGCAAAATGGGCCCAGGTCTGGCATTACCATCATCATCATCATCATCATCATCATCACCATCATCATCAGGCCAAATGAGCCCAGGTCCGGCATCATCATCAGGCCCAATGGGCCCAGGTAAGGCATCATCATCAGGCCCAATGGGCCCAGGTAAGGCATCATCATCAGGCCCAATGGGCCCAGGCCAGGCATCATCATCATCATCAGGCCCATTGGGCCCAGGTCAGGCCTCATCATCAGCATCAGGCCCAATGGGCCCAGGCCAGGCATCATCATCATCATCATCAGGCCCAATGGGCCCATGTCAGGCATCATCATCATCATCATCATCATCATCATCATCATCATCATCAGGCCCAATGGGCCCAGGTAAGGCATCATCATCAGGCCCAATGGGCCCAGGCCAGGCATCATCATCATCATCATCAGGCCCATTGGGCCCAGGTCAGGCATCATCATCATCATCATCATCATCAGGCCCAATGGGCCCAGGTCAGGCATCATCATCATCATCAGGCCCAATGGGTCCAGGTCATGCATCATCATCATCATCAGACCCAATGGGCCCAGGTCAGGGATCATAATCATCATCATCAGGCCCATTGGGCCCAGGTCAGGCATCATCATCATCATCATCATCATCATCAGAACCAATGGTCCCAGGTCAGGCATCATCATCAGGTCCAATGGGCCCAGGTCAGGCATCATCATCAGGCACAATGGGCCCAGGTCAAGCATCATCACCATCATCTGGCCCAATGGGCCCATGTCAGGCATCATCATCATCATCATCAGGCCAAATGAGCCCAGGTCCGGCATCATCATCAGGCCCAATGGGCCCAGGTAAGGCATCATCATCAGACCCAATGTGCCCAGGTCAGGCATCATCATCAGGCCCAATGGGCCCAGGTAAGGCATCATCATCAGGCCCAATGTGCCCAGGTCAGGCATCATGATCAGGCCCAATGGGCCCAGGTCAGGCATCATCATCATCATCATCATCATCATCATCAGGCCCAACGGGCCCAGGTCAGGCCTCATTCATCATCAGGCCCAATGGGCCCAGGTCAGGCATCATCATCATCATCAGGCCCAATGGGCCCAGGTCAGGCATCATCATCATCATCTGGCCAAATGGGCTCAGGTCAAGCATCATCATCATTCAGGCCCACTGGGCCCAGGTCAGGCATCATCATCATCATCAGGCCCAATGTGCCCAGTTCAGGCATCATCATCAGGCCCAATGGGCCCAGGTCAGGGATCATCATCTTCATCAGGCCCATTGGGCCCAGGTCAGGCATCATCATCATCATCATCAGGCCCAATGGGCCCAGGTCAGGCCTCATCATCATCATCATCAGGCCCAATGGGCCCAGGTCAGGCCTCATCATCATCATCAGGCCCAATGGGCCCAGGTAAGGCAACATCATCATCATCAGACCCAATGGGCCCAGGTCAGGGATCATAATCATCATCATCAGGCCCATTGGGCCCAGGTCAGGCATCATCATCATCATCATCATCATCATCATCATCATCAGAACCAATGGGCCCAGGTCAGGCATCATCATCAGGTCCAATGGGCCCAGGTCAGGCATCATCATCAGGCACAATGGGCCCAGGTCAAGCATCATCACCATCATCTGGCCCAATGGGCCCATGTCAGGCATCATCATCATCAGGCCAAATCAGCCCAGGTCCGGCATCATCATCAGGCCCAATGGGCCCAGGTAAGGCATCATCATCAGGCCCAATGTGCCCAGGTCAGGCATCATGATCAGGCCCAATGGGCCCAGGTCAGGCATCATCATCATCATCATCATCAGGCCCAACGGGCCCAGGTCAGGCCTCATCATCATCATCAGGCCCAATGGGCCCAGGTCAGGCATCATCATCATCATCAGGCCCAATGGGCCCAGGTCAGGCATCATCATCATCATCTGGCCAAATGGGCTCAGGTCAAGCATCATCATCATTCAGGCCCACTGGGCCCAGGTCAGGCATCATCATCATCATCAGGCCCAATGTGCCCAGTTCAGGCATCATCATCAGGCCCAATGGGCCCAGGTCAGGCATCATCATCATCATCTGGCCAACTGGGCTCAGGTCAAGCATCATCATCATTCAGGCCCACTGGGCCCAGGTCAGGCATCATCATCATCATCAGGAACAATGTGCCCAGTTCAGGCATCATCATCAGGCCCAATGGGCCCAGGTCAGGGATCATCATCTTCATCAGGCCCATTGGGCCCAGGTCAGGCATCATCATCATCATCATCAGGCCTAATTGGCCCAGGTCAGATATCATCATCATCATCATCATCAGACACAATGGGCCCAGGTCAGGCATCATTATCAGGCCCAATGAGCCCTGCAGGCATCATCATCATCATCTGACCAAATGGGCTCAGGTCAGGCATCATCGTCATTCAGGCCCACTGGGCCCAGGTCAGGCATCATCATCATCATCATCATCATCAGGCCCAATGGGCCCTGGTCAGACATCATCATCATCATCAAGCCCAATGGGCCCAGGTCAGGCATCATCATCAGGCCCAATGGGCCCTGGACAGGCATCATCATCATCATCATACCTTAAGGGAACATTTCGACATTTTCCGTATGGTTAGTGAAAAAGTCCATATTGCAAATGTACCGTCCCTTACTAGACGTCCGAAAACATTTTTAAAATTTGGGGATAGCGTCGGGCCGAGCGGCAGGGCCAGACCTACCGGGAAGTCAACAAATGAACTTTGTCGGACATTCGGTTTTCGTTTTATAAAATAATCAAATTTTGGTCATTTTTCCGCTATGCCGGAAAATCCCACAAGAGGGCATAAGCAATCATACTGCAATTTGACAAAACATCACGAATCACGACGGGCCATATCTCGAAAACTGAAAATATTTCGAAGCCGAAACTTGGTGAGCATAGGTTTGGCATAATGGGCAGTTGGCCCCGAACAAGATGGCGTCTAGGCCGCAACGGTTTTTGAGTTATGGCCATTTTTCTGGGATTAAAGGTCCAAAATGAAAATAGAGAAATTATTTTTTCACTTCACGTCAAAGTCAAGGAGCCTCCGGTGTCAATAAAAAAAAAATCTGCCATTTATCTATCGTCATTTAAGAGAAATCGTACGATGACAGATTTGTGATGTTCAAATATAGGTGTTTTTTTTTCAACAGTTACAGATCCAGTTGCAGGGTGTTCATACAAATATTTTTAAAGTGTGCTGCGGAGCTCTGCGAGATTTCTGTGATTTTCTATGATTTTCTGAAATAACACACTAAACCCTCCGTAAATAACTCAGTTCTTAACGTAAAGACTTAAAACTCAGGATTCTGTAAAGGCATACCCCAATGAGGATATGAGTTTATTTATAGCTTCCTGTGCCAACAGGAAGTGCCTTAAATTGTGTCATAGTGGCTGTATCCAAGGGTTAAAAAGGTCAGATCTTTTCAAAACTTCATATGTGATTAGGCAACCCTCCTGAACTGTAAAATCAGTCATTTCTCCCAACAGATGTCAAAGAAAAGCTCTCACACACACACACAGCAAGGATGGAGTGACAAAGCGCGGTGTTTAACTTCTTGAAACTCCCCATCCCGGATCCGGGATCGTAACTAAAGCCTCAGGCTCATTAGCATAACGCAACGTTAACGATTTCTGAAAATCGCAAATAAAATGAAAATAATGCGTCTGCTCTCAAGCTTAGCCTTTTCTTAACAACACTGTCATCTCAGATTTTCAAAATATGCTTTTGAACCATAGAAATTGACTAATTTGTGTAAGAGTATGCAAAGCTAGCATAGCATTTTGAGTAGCATTTAGCACGCAACATTTTCACAAAAACCAGATAACCAAATAAATAAAATCATTTACCTTTGAAGAGCTTCTGATGTTTTCAATGAGGAGACTCTCAGTTACATACCAAATGCGCAGTTTTTCCTGAAAGCGTCTGTGTGTAGGAGAAATCGTTCCGTTTTCTACATTGCGTCTGGCTACCGAAACGAACCGAAAATTCAGTCACCTACAACGTAAAACTTTTTCCGGATTAACTACATAATATCGACCGAAACATGGCAAACGTTGTTTGGAATCAATACTCATGGTGTTTTTTCACATATCTCTTCATTGATATGCAGTTCGTGGAAGCTTGCTTTCCTCTCTGTATCGCATGGAAAAATACTGCAGGTGACTTTTGCGCACCAATTTCGGCGCAGGACACCGGGCGGACACCTGGTAAATGTGGTCTCTTATGGTCAATCTTCCAATGATCTGCCCACAAATACGTCACAATGCTGCAGACACCTTGGGGAAACGACAGAAAGGGTTGACTCACTCCTCTCGCATTCACAGCCATATAAGGAGACAATGGAAAACAGAGCCTCAAAAATCCTTGTCATTTCCTGGATGCCACCTCATCTTGGTTTTGCCTGAAGCTCACATTCTAGGGCACGCACAGAGAATATCTTGGTATTTCTGGACACGTCAGAGTGTTTTCTTTCGAATGGTATCAATTATATGCATAGTCGAGCATCTTTTTGTGACAAAATATCTTGTTTAAAACGGGAACGTTTTTCATCCAAAAATGAAATAGCGCCCCCATAGATGTAAGAGGTTAAAGACACAGAGAGCAGGCAATGGCATAAACATAATCCCAAGGCCGTGCCGAGTTCAACGAGATATCCCGCTTGACCGTAGCTCGCTCGGTCTAAGCGCAGCGACCATGAGAAAAGTAGGCCCAATATGAAGCCTGCACCAGAACGTCATTTGATTTTGGGTGACAGCGGTGGAACCGTTAGGTTTAGAAGGACAATTCAAACACAGGACTGTTCCTAAGGTCCTCCCGATCTGTGCAAGCCTAACCTTGACCGTGTGACATTAACCCTTCACGGTCAAAAGAAGGTGTTTACATAAAAACAGTTTGCATTGACTTCTCTCCCCATAGGAATACATTGCCTGCTCCACTAAATTCAACCTGGAGCCTATATGGGCTACGAATGCCTTATGAACCTGTCTTCGGTACCAGTCCATCAGGCCACTATAAGGTCTACCTGTGTCGATTCTAGGCTTCCTGGGCCAACTGGAAGTGCTTAAAATCACCCTAAAAGTGTATATCCATACCCTGCCTGCAATTTGATGGACATAGTGCATTGAACCCTGTGTAAATCAGTCAATTCTTAACGTAAAGACTTAAAACTCAGTATTCTGTAAAAACATAGCCCAATGAGGATGTGTGTTGAGTTATAGCTTCCTGTGTCAACCGGAAGTGCCATAATTGGTGTCTCAGGGGCTGTTTGGAAGGGTTAAAAAAATCAGATCTGTCCAAAACTTCATATGTGTGATTAGGCAACCCCCATGAACTGTAAATCAGTAATTTTTCCCATAAAATTCAAAGGAAAACTAAATCACACAGATACACAACTTGGATGGAGGGACGTATTGGGGTGCGTAGAGACTGACAGTGCCTCCAATAGTTAGCTTTGTTCGAGCTAAAAAATAACCGTCAGACCTAGAGTTCCGAAACTTTAGAATCCTGTTCTAGACCTCAGGTAGATAGTGCGTGGTGAGTTACGGCGCTCTAGAAGGTTCTCGGACCGAGAAACAGCCTCGAACATTTGCAATGACTTCAATTCATTTTGACCATTACGAAAATGGCGACATTTAGAAATGTCCCAGAGTCACAAGACTAGGTGCATTGTGACCGTCTCGGCCCATAGAGACAGAACCCAACGTTTCTGTCCGATAGCTCATTCAAGGACCCCGTAGCAAGTCATGGAAAAAAGTGGATTTTCAGCACCAATTAGGGTTTTACTCGGACACCAAATGACCTATCGAGCCGAAACTTGGGTTTCGGGGTCGCCTCAGCTAGGCCTACACATAACACAAGAAATGGACCCGCAGCTAGAACGTAACCACGTGTTTTATGTTTTTTTTATGGTTTGAACCGAAGGCGTTCTGAATTTTGGGCCAGCTCTGAAGTATGTGATACTTGGCTCCTAAACGAGTTGGGAAAAGTGGGTTTGGTGTCAGTTTGTATCAGTTTGGTGTCAGAATGATATCAAATTGACTGATGGACGGTGAATTGCAGGTGTCTCTTGTCCATTTGCAATATGTTTAAGCGGTGAGGTACCATCACCAAAAGCGACATTCTGAAATCAACCCTAACGAGCGATGGAGAGGTACCAGTATCACTGCCCAGCCATCCCGAGTTCATCGGGCCAGTCAATTTGGCATTCCTGCACGATTTTTATAGCATGACAAATTCGGGATGGTGAATGCCCAGTTAACCATATTGCAAATGCACAGTGACTTTGCAAGAGTGAGAAAACATCAGCAAATGGACATTCTGAAATCAACCCTAACGAGCGATGGAGAGGTACCAGAATCACTGCCCAGCCATCCCGATTTCATCGGGCCAGTCAATTTTGCATTCCTGCACGAATTTTCAGTGACTTTGCAAAAGTGAGAAAACATTTGCAATATGTTTTAACAGTGAGGTACCATCACCAAAAGTGACATTCTGAAATCAACCCAAACGAGCGATGGAGAGGTACCAGAATCACTGCCCAGCCATCCCGAGTTCATCGGGCCAGTCAATTTGGCATTCCTGCACGATTTTTATAGCATGACAAATTCGGGATGGTGAATGCCCAGTTAACCATATTGCAAATTCACAGTGTCTTTGCAAAAGTGAGAAAACATAAACAAATGGACATGATGAAATCAACACCACGAGTGATTGAAACGAACAACAATCACTGCCCGGCCATCCCGAGTTCATCAGGCCAGTCAATTTTGCATTTCTGCAGGATTTTTGAGCATGTCAAATTACTTATGACATTTGGCCCCCACAAAACATATGCCTTATGCACAAGTAAAAAAAATAAATAAATTATGATAATAAAATATGACTATAAGTATGTTGATACAGTTCTTATACGTGTGTAATTGACACAAAATTCTAAAGAATTTCGAAAAACGGTCCAGAAAGCACTTTTTTAGGGGTGTGTGAAGTTTTTTATGAAATTTTGCAATTATTGACTTTTGACTTCTGACTTCCTATGAAATCATATTGCAAATGGAGAAAACACATGCAATAATGCGCAAGTAAAACAAAAAAATAATTATGATAATAAAATTGGACAAAAGTATATTCATACAGTTCTTACACATGTGTAATTGACAAAAAAAGTGAAAGAATTTCGAAAAACGGTCCAGAAAGCACTTTTTTAAGGGGTGATAAGTTTTTGATAAAAAATCAATTTTTGTCCAATTTTTTTTTGGATGTTGACTTGGGGTCCATTTTCAATATGAAAAACCACGGTGGAGCACACACCCCAACTGTTGGATTTTTGAAGTGTTACAACTGGCAATTGCCATATGGCATTTGCAAAATATTTTGCATGAATCAACGCCGATTTGGGTGGTATTGTCCATCGTGTACATGGTTTGTACTATGCCAATGGTTTCCCATTCATTTTTGTCCATTTCAGGGGGGTATTCCCTTACATTATGAAGCCCAATGGGCCCAGATTAGGCATCATCATCATCATCAGCCCCAATGGGCCCAGGTCAGGCGTCATCATCATCATCATCATCATCAGGCCCAATGGGTCCAGGTCAGGCATCATCGTCATTCAGGCCCACTGGGCCCAGGTCAGGCATCATCATCATCGTCAGGCCCAATGGGCCCAGGTCAGGCATCATCATCATCGTCAGGCCCAATAGGCCCATGTCAGGCATCATCATCATCATCAGGCCCATTGGGCCCAGGTCAGGCATCATCATAATCAGGCCCAATGGGCCCAGGTCAGGCATCATCATCATCGTCAGGCCCAATAGGCCCAGGTCAGGCATCATCATCATCATCAGGCCCAATGGGTCCAGGTCAGGCATCATCATCAGAACCAATCGGACCAGGTCAGGCATCATCATCATCAGGCCCAATGGGCCCAGGTCAGGCATCATCATCATCAGGTCCAATGGGCCCGGGTCAGGCATCATCATCATCATCATCATCATCATCATCATCATCAGTCCCAATGGGTCCAGGTCAGGCATAATCATCATCAGGCCCAATGGGCCCGGGTCAGGCATCATCATCATCATCAGGCCCTTTGGGTCCAGGTCATGCATCATCATCATCAGGCCCAATGGGCACAGGTCAGGCATCATCATCAGGCCCAATGGGCCCAGGTCAGGCATCATCATCGTCATCGTCATCATCATCATCATCATCATCATCATCATCATCATCATCAGACCCAATGGGCCCAGGTCAGGCATCATCATCAGCCCCAATGGGCCCAGCTCAGCCATCATCATCTGGCCCAATGTGTCCAGGTCAGGGATCATCATCATCATCAGGCCCATTGGGCCCAGGTTAGGCATTTTCATCATCATCATCAGGCTCAATGTGCTCAGGTCAGGCATCATCATCAGGCCCAATAGGCCCAGGTCAGGTATCATCATCATCATCAGGCCCACTGGGCCCAGGTCGTTCATCATCATCATCATCATCATCATCATCATCATCATCATCATCATCATCAGGGCCAATGGGCCCAGCTCAGGCCTCATCATCATAATCAGGCCCAATTGGCCCATGTCAGGGATCATCATCATCATCAGGCCCATTGGGCCCAGGTTAGGCATTTTCATCATCATCATCATCAGGCTCAATGTGCTCAGGTCAGGCATCATCACCATCAGGCCCAAGGGGCCCAGGTCAGGCATCATCATCAGGCCCAATGGGCCCAGGTCAGGCATCATCATCGTCATCAGGCCCAATGGGCCCAGGTCAGATATCATCATCATTATCATCAGACCCAATGGGCCCAGGTCAGCCATCATCATCTGGCCCAATGTGTCCAGGTCAGGGATCATCATCATCATCAGGCCCATTGGGCCCAGGTCAGGCATCATCATCATCAGAACCAATGGGCCCAGGTCAGGCATCATCATCATCAGGCCCAATGGGCCCGGGTCAGGCATCATCATCATCAGGGCCAATGGGCCCGGGTCAGGCATCATCATCATCATCATCAGTCCCAATTGGTCCAGGTCAGGCATCATCATCATCATCAGGCCCAATGGGTCCAGGTCAGGCATCATCATCATCATCATCATCATCATCATCATCATCATCATCAGACCCAATGGGCCCAGGTCAGGCATCATCATCATAATCAGGCCCAATGGACCCAGGTCAGATATCATCATCGTCATCATCATCAGACCCAATGGGCCCAGGTCAGGCATCATCATCATCATCATCAGATCCAATGGGTCCAGGTCAGGCATCATCATCATCATCATCATCATCATCAGACCCAATGGGCCCAGGTCAGGCATCATCATCATCATCATCATCAGATCCAATGGGTCCAGGTCAGGCATCATCATCATCATCATCATCATCATCATCATCATCAGACCCAATGGGCCCAGGTCTGGCATCATCATCATCATCATCAGGCCCAATTGGCCCAGGTCAGGCATCATCATCATCAGGCCCAATGGGCCCGGGTCAGGCATCATCATCTGGCCCAATTGGTCCAGTTCAGGGATCATCATCATCATTATGCCCATTGGGCCCAGGTCAGGCATCATCATCATCAGGCCCAATGGGCCCGGGTCAGGCATCATCATCATCATCATCATCATCAGTCCCAATTGGTCCAGGTCAGGCATCATCATCATCATCAGGCCCAATGGGTCCAGGTCATGCATCATCATCATCATCAGGCCCAATGGGCACAGATCAGGCATCATCATCAGGCCCAATGGGCCCGGGTCAGGCATCATCATCATCATCATCATCATCATCATCAGTCCCAATTGGTCCAGGTCAGGCATCATCATCATCATCAGGCCCAATGGGTCCAGGTCAGGCATCATCATCATAATCAGGCCCAATGGGCCCAGGTCAGATATCATCATCGTCATCATCATCATCATCATCATCAGACCCAATGGGCCCAGGTCAGGCATCATCTTCATCATCAGATCCAATGGGTCCAGGTCAGGCATCATCATCATCATCATCATCATCAGACCCAATGGGCCCAGGTCAGGCATCATCATCATTATCATCTGGCCCAATGGGCCCAGGTCAGGCATCATCATCATCAGGCCCAATGGGCCCGGGTCAGGCATCATCATCAGGCCCAATAGGCCCAGCTCAGGCATTATCATCATCAGGCCCAATAGGCCCAGCTCAGGCATTATCATCATCATCATCATCTGGCCCAATGGGCCCAGGTCAGGCATCATCATCAGCCCCAATGGGCCCAGCTCAGGCATCATCATCATCGGGCCCATTGGGCCCAGGTCAGGCATCATCATCATCAGAACCAATGGGCCCAGGTCAGGCATCATCATCATCGGGCCCAATGGGCCCGGGTCAGGCATCATCATCATCATCAGGCCAAATGGGACCAGGTCAGGCATCATCATCATCAGGCCCAATGGGTCCAGGTCAGGCATCATCATCATCAGGCCCAATGGGTCCAGGTCAAGCATCATCATCATCATCATCATCATCAGGCCCAATGGGCCCTGGTCAGGCATCATCATCATCATCATCCCCAATGGGCAGAGTTCAGGCATCATCATCATCATCATCATCAGGCCCAATGGGCCCAGGTCAGGCATCATCATTATCATCATCATCATCAGGCCCAATGGGCTCAGGTCAGGCATCATCATCAGGCCGAATGTGCCCAGGTCAGGCATCATCATCATCATCATCATCATCATCATCATCATCAGGCCCAATGGGCTCAGGTCAGGCATCATCATCAGGCCCAATGGGCCCAGGTCAGGCATCATCATCATCATCATCATCATCAGGCCCAATGGGCCCAGGTCAGGCATCATCATCATAATCATCAGGCCCAATGGGCCCAGGTCAGGTATCATCATAATCATCAGGCCCACTGGGCCCAGGTCGTTCATCATCATCATCATCAGGCCCAATGGGCCCAGGTCAGACATCATCATCATCAGCCCCAATGGGCACAGATCAGGCATCATCATCATCATCATCATCATTCCCAATGGGCCCAGGTCAGGCATCATCATCATCAGGCTCTATGGGCCCAGGTCATATAGACTACACTACATATAGACTACACTACATATAGACTAAGCCTCTACATATAGACCACACTACATATAGACTACGCCTCTATATATAGACTATACCTCTACATATAGACTACACTACATATAGACTACACTACATATAGACTACACTACATATAGACTACACCTCTACATATAGACTACACTACATATAGACTAAATTACATATAGACTACACCTCTACATATAGACTACACTACATATAGACTACACCTCTACATATAGACTACGCATCTACATATAGACTACACCTCTACATATAGACAAAACTACATAGAGACTACACTACATATAGACTACACTACATGTAGACAACACTACATATAGACTGCACTGCATATAAACTACACCTCTACATATAGACTACCTTACATACCTTAAGGGAACATTTCGACAATCACCGTATGGTTAGTGAGAAAGTCCCTATTGGAACTGTACGGTCCCTTACTAGACGTCCGAAAACATTTTAGAAATTCGGGGATGGCGTCGGGCCGAGCGGTAGGGCCAGACCTACCGGGAAGTCATCAAATGAACTTTGTCGGACATTCGGTTTTCGTTTAATAAAATAAACAAATTTTAGCCCATTTTTGCGCTATGCCGGAATATCCCACAAGAGGGCATAAGCAATCATATTGCTATTGGACAAAACATCCCGAATCACGACGTGCCATATCTCGAAAACTGAAAATATTTCGAAGCCGAAACTTGGTGAGCGTAGGTTTGGCATTATGGGAAGATGGCCCCGAACAAGATGGCGTCTAGGCCTCAACGGTTTTTGAGTTATGGCCATATTTCTGGGATTAAAGGTCCAAAATGAAAATAGAGAAAAGATTTTTTCACTTCACGTCAAAGTCAAGGAGCCTCCGGTGTCAATAAAAAAAAAAATCGGCCATTTATCTATCGTCATTTACGAGAAATCGTACGGTGACCAGATCGTGATGTTCAGATATAGGTGTTTTTTTTTTTCAACGGTTACAGATCCAGTTGCAGGGTGTTCATACGAGTATTTTTAAAATGTGCTGCGGAGCTCTGCGACATTTCTGTGATTTTCTATGATTTTCTGAAATAACACACACTCACTAAACCCTCCGTAAATAACTCAGTTCTTAATGTAAAGACTTAAAACTCAGGATTCTGTAAAGGCATACCCCAATGAGGATATGAGTTTATTTATAGCTTCCTGTGCCAACCGGAAGTGCCATAATTGGTGTCTCAGGGGCTGTTTGGAAGGGTTAAAAAAATCAGATCTGTCCAAAACTTCATATGTGTGATTAGACAACCCCCATGAACTGTAAATCAGTCATTTTTCCCAACAGATGTCAAAGAAAAGCTCTCACACACACACACAGCAAGGATGGAGTGACAAAGCGTGGTGTTTAAAGACACAGAGAGCAGGCAATGGCATAAACATAATCCCAAGGCCGTGCCGAGTCCAACGAGGTGCCCCTCTTGACCGTAGCTCGCTCGGTCTGAGCGCAGCGACCATGAGAAAAATAGGCCCACAATGATGCCTGCACCACAATGTCATTGGATTTTGGGTGACAGCGGCGGAACCGTTAGGTTTAGAAGGACAATTCAAACACAGGACTGTTCCTAAGGTCCTCCCGATCTGTGCAAGCCTAACCTTGACTGTGTGGCATTAACCTTTCACAGTTAAAAGAAGGTGTTTACAAAAAAACAGTGTGCATTGACTTCTCTCCCCATAGGAATACATTGCCTGCTCCCCTAAATACAACCTGGAGTCTATATGGGTTATGAATGCTGTATGAACCTGTCTTCTATGACATTCCATCAGACCACTATGAGGTCTACCTGTGTCGATTCTAAGCTTCCTGGAGCAACCGGAAGTGGTTAAATTGACCCAAAAGGTATTTGGATGTACATCACCTCGAAAGGTGCCGAGGCCTCTGCATTATTCAACCCTGTGTAGATCAGTCAATTCTCAACTTAAAGACTTAAAACTCAGGATTCCCTAGGTTTCTATGTCAGTCAAGACATGTGTGTATTTATAGCTTCCTGTGCCAACCGGAAGTGCCATAATTGGTGTCTCAGGGGCAGTTTGGAAGGGTTAAAAAAATCAGATCTGTCCAAAACTTCATATGTGTGATTAGACAACCCCCATGAACTGTAAATCAGTCATTTTTCCCATAAAAATTCAAAGGAAAAATAAATCACACAGATACACAACTTGGATGGAGGGACGTATTGGGGTGTGTAGAGACTGACAGTGCCTCCAATAGTTAGCTTTGTTCGAGCTAAAAAAGAACCGTCAGACCTAGAGTTCCGAAACTTTAGAATCCTGTTCTAGACCTCAGGTAGATAGTGCGTGGTGAGTTACGGCGCTCTAGGAGGTTCTCGGACCGAGAAACAGCGTCGAACATTTGCAATGACTTCAATTCATTTTGACCATTACGAAAATGGCGACATTTAGAAATGTCCCAGAGACACAAGACTAGGTGCATTGTGACCGTCTCGGCCCATAGAGACAGAACCCAACATCTCGGTCCGATAGCTCATTCAAGGACCCCGTAGCAAGGCATGGAAAAAAGTGGATTTTCAGCACCAATTAGGCTTTTACTCGGACACCAAATGACCTATCGAGCCGAAAATCGGGATTCGGGGTCGCCTCACATAGGACTACACATAATGTCCGAACTGGCCCCGCAGCTAGAAAGTAACTATGTGTTTTATGGTTTTTTAATGTTTTGTACCGAAGGCCTTGTGAATTTTGGGCCAGCTCTGAAGTATGTTATACTTGGCTCCTAAATGAGTTGGGAAAAGTGGGTTTGGTGTCAGTTTGTATCAGTTTGGTGTCAGAATGATATCAAATTGACTGATGGACGGTGACTTGCAGGTGACTCTTGTCCATTAGCAATATGTTTAAGCGGTGAGGTACCATCACCAAAAGCGACATTCTGAAATCAACCCAAACGAGCGATGGAGAGGTACCAGTATCACTGCCCAGACATCCCTATGTCATCGGGCCAGTCAATTTGGCATTCCTGCATGATTTTTATGGCATGACAAATTGGTAATGGTGACTGCCCAGTTAACCATATGGCAAATGCACAGTGACTTTGAAAGAGTGAGAAAAATCACCAAATGGACATTCTGGAATCAACCCTAACGAGTGATGGAGAGGTACCAGAATCACTGCCAAGCCATCCCGAGTTCATCGGGCCAGTCAATTTGGCATTCCTGCACAAATTTTCAGTGACTTTGCAAAAGTAAGGAACATTTGCAATATGTTTTAACAGTGAGGTACCATCACCAAAAGCGACATTCTGAAATCAACCCAAACGAGCCATGGAGAGGTACCAGTATCACTGCCCAGACATCCCGAGGTCATCGGGCCAGTCAATTTGGCATTCCTGCGTGATTTTTATAGCATGACAAATTGGTAATGGTGACTGCCCAGTTAACCATATGGCAAATGCACAGTGACTTTGAAAGAGTGAGAAAAATCACCAAATGGACATTCTGGAATCAACCCTAACGAGTGATGGAGAGGTACCAGAATCACTGCCAAGCCATCCCGACTTCATCGGGCCAGTCAATTTGGCATTCCTGCACAAATTTTCAGTGACTTTGCAAAAGTAAGGAACATTTGCAATATGTTTAAGCGGTGAGGTACCATCACCAAAAGCGACATTCTGAAATCAACCCAAACGAGCGATGGAGAGGTACCAGAATCACTGCCCAGCCATCCCGAGTTCATCGGGCCAGTCAATTTGGCATTCCTGCACGAATTTTCAGTGACTTTGCAAAAGTAAGGAACATTTGCAATATGTTTAAGCGGTGAGGTACCATCACCAAAAGCGACATTCTGAAATCATCCCAAACGAGCGATGGAGAGGTACCAAAATCACTGCCCAGCCATCCCGAGGTCATCGGGCCAGTCAATTTGGCATTCCTGCATGATTTTTATAGCATGACAAATTGGTGATGGTGACTGCCCAGTTAACCATATGGCAAATGCACAGTGACTTTGAAAGAGTGAGAAAAATCACCAAATGGACATTCTGGAATCAACCCTAACGAGCGATGGAGAGGTACCAGAATCACTGCCAAGCCATCCCGACTTCATCGGGCCAGTCAATTTGGCATTCCTGCACAAATTTTCAGTGACTTTGCAAAAGTAAGGAACATTTGCAATATGTTTAAGCGGTGAGGTACCATCACCAAAAGCGACATTCTGAAATCAACCCAAACGAGCGATGGAGAGGTACCAGAATCACTGCCCAGCCATCCCGAGTTCATCGGGCCAGTCAATTTGGCATTCCTGCACGAATTTTCAGTGACTTTGCAAAAGTAAGGAACATTTGCAATATGTTTTAACAGTGAGGTACCATCACCAAAAGCGACATTCTGAAATCAACCCAAACGAGCGATGGAGAGGTACCAAAATCACTGCCCAGCCATCCCTATGTCATCGGGCCAGTCAATTTGGCATTCCTGCATGATTTTTATGGCATGACAAATTGGTGATGGTGACTGCCCAGTTAACCATATGGCAAATGCACAGTGACTTTGCAAAAGTGAGAAAACATGACCAAATGAACATTCTGGAAACAACACAAACAATGGCATCACCATAGTGTCCAGACTGTGCCGAGTCCAACGAGGTGCCCCGCTTGACCATAGCTCGCTCGGTCTGAGCGCAGCGACCATGAGAATAATAGGCCCAATATGAAGCCTGCACCAGTACGTCATTTGATTTTGAGTGACAGCGGCGGAACCGTTAGGTTTAGAAAGACAATTCAACCACAGGAATGTTCCTAAGGTCCTCCTGATCTGTCCAAGCCTATCCTTGACCGTGTGACATTAACCCTTCACAGTCAAAAGAAGGTGTTTACATAAAAACAGTGTGCATTGACTTCTCTCCCCATAGGAATACATTGCCTGCTCCCCTAAATACAACCTGGAGTCTATATGGGTTATGAATGTTGTATGAACCTGTCTTCGGTACCAGTCCATCAGACCACTATAAGGTCTACCTGTGTCGATTCTAGGCTTCCTGGGCCAACCGGAAGTGGTTCAAATCACCCTAAAAGTGTATATCCATACACTGCCTGCAATTTGATGGACATAGTGCATTGAACCCTGTGTAAATCAGTCAATTCTTAACGTAAAGACTTAAAACTCAGGATTCTGTAATAGAATACCCCAATGAGGATGTGTGTTGAGTTATAGCTTCCTGTGCCAACCGGAAGTGCCATAATTGGTGTCTCATGGGCTGTTTGGAGGGGTTAAAAAAATCAGATCTTTCCAAAACTTCATATATATGATTAGGCAACCCCCATGAACTGTAAATCAGTCATTTTTCCCATAAAAATTCAAAGGAAAACTAAATCACACAGATACACAACATGGATGGAGGGACGTATCATTGGGGTGCGTAGAGACTGACAGTGCCTCCAATAGTTAGCTTTGAATGATATCAAATTGACTGATGGACGGTGACTTGCAGGTGACTCTTGTCCATTAGCAATATGTTTAAGCGGTGAGGTACCATCACCAAAAGCGACATTCTGAAATCAACCCTAACGAACGATGGAGAGGTACCAGAATCACTGCCCAGCCATCCCGAGGTCATCGGGCCAGTCAATTTGGCATTCCTGCATGATTTTTATAGCATGACAAATTGGTAATGGTGACTGCCCAGTTAACCATATGGCAAATGCACAGTGACTTTGCAAAAGTGAGACAACATTTGCAATATGTTTTAACAGTGAGGTACCATCACCAAAAGCGACATTCTGGAATCAACCCAAACGAGCGATGGAGAGGTACCAGAATCACTGCCCAGACATCCCGAGGTCATCGGGCCAGTCAATTTGGCATTCCTGCATGATTTTTATAGCATGACAAATTGGTAATGGTGACTACCCAGTTAACCATATGGCAAATGCACAGTGACTTTGAAAGAGTGAGAAAAATCACCAAATGGACATTCTGGAATCAACCCTAACGAGTGATGGAGAGGTACCAGTATCACTGCCCAGCCATCCCGAGGTCATCGGGCCAGTCAATTTGGCATTCCTGCATGATTTTTATAGCATGACAAATTGGTAATGGTGACTGCCCAGTTAACCATATGGCAAATGCACAGTGACTTTGAAAGAGTGAGAAAAATCACCAAATGGACATTCTGGAATCAACCCTTACGAGTGATGGAGAGGTACCAGAATCACTGCCAAGCCATCCCGAGTTCATCGGGCCAGTCAATTTGGCATTCCTGCACAAATTTTCAGTGACTTTGCAAAAGTAAGGAACATTTGCAATATGTTTTAACAGTGAGGTACCATCACCAAAAGCGACATTCTGAAATCAACCCAAACGAGCGATGGAGAGGTACCAGTATCACTGCCCAGACATCCCTATGTCATCGGGCCAGTCAATTTGGCATTCCTGCATGATTTTTATGGCATGACAAATTGGTGATGGTGACTGCCCAGTTAACCATATGGCAAATGCACAGTGACTTTGCAAAAGTGAGAAAACATGACCAAATGGACATTCTGAAATCAACACAAACAATGGCATGACCATAGTGTCCAGACTGTGCCGAGTCCAACGAGGTGCCCCGCTTGACCGTAGCTCGCTCGGTCTGAGCGCAGCGACCATGAGAAAAATAGGCCCAATATGAAGCCTGCACCAGTACGTCATTTGATTTTGGGTGACAGCGGCAGAACCGTTAGGTTTAGAAAGACAATTCAACCACAGGACTGTTCCTAAGGTCCTCCTGATCTGTCCAAGCCTATCCTTGACCGTGTGACATTAACCCTTCACAGTCAAAAGAAGGTGTTTACATAAAAACAGTGTTCATTGACTTCTCTCCCCATAGGAATACATTGGCTGCTCCACTAAATACAACCTGGAGTCTATATGGGTTATGAATGTTGTATGAACCTGTCTTCGGTACCAGTCCATCAGACCACTATAAGGTCTACCTGTGTCGATTCTAGGCTTCCTGGGCCAACCGGAAGTGGTTCAAATCACCCTAAAAGTGTATATCCATACACTGCCTGCAATTTGATGGACATAGTGCATTGAACCCTGTGTAAATCAGTCAATTCTTAACGTAAAGACTTAAAACTCAGGATTCTGTAATAGAATACCCCAATGAGGATGTGTGTTGAGTTATAGCTTCCTGTGCCAACCGGAAGTGCCATAATTGGTGTCTCATGGGCTGTTTGGAGGGGTTAAAAAAATCAGATCTTTCCAAAACTTCATATATATGATTAGGCAACCCCCATGAACTGTAAATCAGTCATTTTTCCCATAAAAATTCAAAGGAAAACTAAATCACACAGATACACAACATGGATGGAGGGACGTATCATTGGGGTGCGTAGAGACTGACAGTGCCTCCAATAGTTAGCTTTGAATGATATCAAATTGACTGATGGACGGTGACTTGCAGGTGACTCTTGTCCATTAGCAATATGTTTAAGCGGTGAGGTACCATCACCAAAAGCGACATTCTGAAATCAACCCTAACGAACGATGGAGAGGTACCAGAATCACTGCCCAGACATCCCGAGGTCATCGGGCCAGTCAATTTGGCATTCCTGCATGATTTTTATGGCATGACAAATTGGTGATGGTGACTGCCCAGTTAACCATATGGCAAATGCACAGTGACTTTGAAAGAGTGAGAAAAATCACCAAATGGACATTCTGGAATCAACCCTAACGAGTGATGGAGAGGTACCAGAATCACTGCCAAGCCATCCCGAGTTCATCGGGCCAGTCAATTTGGCATTCCTGCACAAATTTTCAGTGACTTTGCAAAAGTAAGGAACATTTGCAATATGTTTTAACAGTGAGGTACCATCACCAAAAGCGACATTCTGAAATCAAGCCAAACGAGCGATGGAGAGGTTCCAGAATCACTGCCCAGCCATCCCGAGTTCATCGGGCCAGTCAATTTGGCATTCCTGCATGATTTTTATGGCATGACAAATTGGTGATGGTGAATGCCCAGTTAACCATATGGCAAATGCACAGTGACTTTGCAAAAGTGAGAAAACATAAACAAATGGACATGATGAAATCAACACCACGAGTGATTGAAAGGAACAACAATCACTGCCCGGCCATCCCGAGTTCATCAGGCCAGTCAATTTTGCATTTCTGAAGGATTTTTGAGCATGTCAAATTTCTTATGACATTTGGCCCCCACAAAACATATGCCTTATGCACAAGCAAAACAAAAACAACCATTATGATAATAAAATATGACTAAAGTATGTTGATACAGTTCTTATACTTGTGTAACTGACACAAAATTCGAAATTTTTTCGAAAAACGGTCCAGAAAGCACTTTTTTAGGGGTGTGTGAAGTTTTTTATGAAATGTAATAATTTTTGACTTTTGACTTCTGACTTCCTATGAAATCATATTGCAGATGGACAAATCACATGCAATAATGCGCAAGTAAAAAAAAATAAAAAAATATGATAATAAAATATGACTAAAGTATGTTGATACAGTTCTTATACGTGTGTAACTGACACAAAATTCGAAAATATTTCGAAAAACGGTCCAGAAAGCACTTTTTTAGGGGTGTGTGAAGTTTTTTATGAAATTTAATAATTTTTGACTTTTGACTTCTGACTTCCTATGAAATCATATTGCAGATGGACAAAACACATGCAATAATGCGCAAGTAAAAAAAATAAAAAAATTATGATAATAAAATATGACTAAAGTATGTTGATACAGTTCTTATACGTGTGTAACTGACACAAAATTCGAAAAATTTTCGAAAAACGGTCCAGAAAGCACTTTTTTAGGGGTGTGTGAAGTTTTTTATGAAATTTAATAATTTTTGACTTTTGACTTCTGACTTCCTATGAAATCATATTGCAGATGGAGAAAACACATGCAATATGCGCAAGTAAAAAATAAAATAAAAATTATGATAATAAAATATGACTAAAGTATTTTGATACAGTTCTTATACGTGTGTAACTGACACAAAATGCGAAAAATTTTTGAAAAACGGTCCAGAAAGCACTTTTTTAGGGGTGTGTGAAGTTTTTTATGAAATTTAATAATTTTTGACTTTTGACTTCTGACTTCCTATGAAATCATATTGCAGATGGACAAAACATATGCAATAATGCGCAAGTAAAAAAATTAAAAAAATTATGATAATAAAATTGGACAAAAGTATTTTCATACAGTTCTTATACATGTGTAATTGTCAAAAAAGCGAAAGAATTTCGAAAAACGGTCCAGAAAGCACTTTTTAAGGGGTGATACGTTTTTTTCAAAAAATTCATTTTTTCAAAATTTGGCTTTTGGATGTTGACTTGGAGTCCAATATCAATATGAAAAACCATGGTGGAGCGCAATCGCCACCTGTTGGATTTTTGAAGTGTTACAACTGGCAATAGCCATAAGGCAATAGAAGTAAACTTTGCATGAATCAACGCCGCTTTGGGTGGTATTGGCCAATGTGTACATGGTTTGTCCTATGCCAATAATTTGCCATTCATTTTTGTCCCCTACGGGGGTGAATTCCCTTACATATAGACTAGACTATATATAGACTACACTACATATAGACTACACTACAAATAGACTGCACTGCATATAGACTACACCTCTACATATAGACTACACTACATAAAGACTACACCTCTACATATAGACTACACTACATATAGACTACGCCTCTACATATAGACTACACTACATATAGACTATACTACATATAGACTCCACCTCTAAACATAGACTACACTACATATAGACTACACTATATATAGACTACACTACATATAGACTACACTACATATAGACTACATAATTTATAGACTACACTACATATAGACTACACTATTTATAGACTACACTACATATAGACTACACTACATATAAACTACACTACATATAGACTGCACTGCATATAGACTACACTACATATAGACGACACTGCATATAGACTACACCTCTACATATAGACTACACTACATATAGACTACACTACATATAGACTACACTACATATAGACTACACCTCTACATGTAGACTACACTACATATAGACTATGCCTCTATATATAGACTACACCTTAACATATAGACTACAAGACATATAGTCTACACTACATATAGACTACACTGCATATAGACTACACTACACATAGACTACACTACATATAGACTACACTACATATAGACTACACTACATATAGACTACACTATATATAGACTACACTACATATAGACTGTACTGCATATAGACTACACCTCTACATATAGACTACACTGCATATAGACTACACTACATATAGACTGCACTGCATATAGACTACACCTCTACATATAGACTACACTACATATAGACTACACTGCATATGTACAACACTCCATATAGACTACACTACATATAGATTACACTACATATAGACTACACTATATATAGACTACACTACATATAGACTTTACTATATATAGACTACACTACATATAGACTGCACTGCATATAGACTATAGTACATATAGACTACACTACATATAGACAACACCACATATAGACTACACCTCTACATATAGACTACACTACATATAGACTACCACATATAGAGACTACACTACATATAGACTACACCTCTACATATAGACTACACTACATATAGACTACACTGCATATAGACTACACTACATATAGACTACACCTCTACATAAAGACTACACTACATATAGACTACACCTCTACATATAGACTACACTACATATAGACTACACCTCTACATATAGACTACACTACATATAGACTATGCCTCTATATATAGACTACACCTTAACATATAGACTACAAGACATATAGTCTACACTACATATAGACTACACTGCATATAGACTACACTACACATAGACTACACTACATATAGGCTGCACTGCATATAGACTACACCTCTACATATAGACTACACTACATATAGACTACACTGCATACAGACTACACCTCTACATATAGACTACACTACATATAGACTACACTACATATAGACTGCACTGCATATAGACTACACCTCTACATATAGACTACACTACATATAGACTACACTGCATATGTACAACACTCCATATAGACTACACTACATATAGATTACACTACATATAGACTACACTATATATAGACTACACTACATATAGACTTTACTATATATAGACTACACTACATATAGACTGCACTGCATATAGACTATAGTACATATAGACTACACTACATATAGACTACACCACATATAGACTACACCTCTACATATAGACTACACTACATATAGACTACCACATATAGAGACTACACTACATATAGACTACACCTCTACATATAGACTACACTACATATAGACTACACTGCATATAGACTACACTACATATAGACTACACCTCTACATAAAGACTACACTACATATAGACTACACCTCTACATATAGACTACACTACATATAGACTACACCTCTACATATAGACTACACTACATATAGACTATGCCTCTATATATAGACTACACCTTAACATATAGACTACAAGACATATAGTCTACACTACATATAGACTACACTGCATATAGACTACACTACACATAGACTACACTACATATAGGCTGCACTGCATATAGACTACACCTCTACATATAGACTACACTACATACAGACTACACTGCATACAGACTACACCTCTACATATAGACTACACTACAAATAGACTACACTACATATAGACTACACTATATATAGACTACACTACATATAGACTGCACTGCATATAGACTACACCTCTACATATAGACTACACTACATATAGACTACACTGCATATGTACAACACTCCATATAGACTACACTACATATAGACTACACTACATATAGACTACACTATATATAGACTACACTACATATAGACTACACCACATATAGACTACACCTCTACATATAGACTACACTACATATAGACTACACTACATATAGACTACACTACATATAGACTACACTTCATATAGACTACACTACATATAGACTACACGTCTACATATAGACTATACTACTTAAAGACTACACTACATATAGACTACACTACATATAGACTACACTACATATATACTACACTACATATAGACTATAGTACATATAGACTACACTACATATAGACTACACCACATATAGACTACACCTCTACATATAGACTAAACTACATATAGACTACACTAAATATAGACTACCACATATAGACTACACTTCATATAGACTACACTACATATAGACTACACGTCTACATATAGACTATACTACATAAAGACTACACTACATATAGACTACACTACATATAGACTACACTACATATATACTACACTACATATAGACTATAGTACATATAGACTACACTACATATATACTACACCACATATAGACTACACCTCTACATATAGACTAAACTACATATAGACTACACTAAATATAGACTACCACATATAGAGACTACACTACATATAGACTACACCTCTACATATAGACTACACTACATATAGACTACACTGCATATAGACTACACTACATATAGACTACAATACATATAGACTACACTACATAAAGACTACACTACATATAGACTACACTATATATAGACTACACTAAATATAGACTGCACTGCATATAGACTACACCTCTACATATAGACTACACTACATATAGACTACACTACATATAGACTACACTACAGATAGACTACCCCATATATAGACTACACTACATATAGACTACACTACATATAGACTACACTACATATAGACTACACTACATATGGACCACACTACATATAGACTACACTACATATAGACTACACTACATATGTACTACACTGCATATAGACTACACTACATATAGACTCCACTACATATAGACTACACTACATATGGACCACACTACATATGGACTACACCTCTACATGTAGTCTACACTACATATAGACTACACTACATATAGACTATACTACATATAGACTACACCTCTACATATAGACTACACTACATATAGACTACACTACATATAGAATACACTACATATGGACTACACTACATATAGAATACACTACATATAGACTACACTACATATAGACTACACTACATATGGACCACACTACATATGGACTACACCTCTACATATAGACTACACTACATATAGACTACACTACATATAGACTATACTATATATAGACTACACTGCATATCTACTCTTCCCTTGGTTGTTGTTGTAACATATAAAGTCTTCTTCATCAGACATCATCATCATCAGGTAAGATCATTGTCGCCTTCATCTACAAGTCTTTGCTAGGATAAGCTCCGCCTTATCTCAGCTCACTGGTCACCATAGCAGCACCCACACGTAGCACGCGCTCCAGCACGTATTTCCCACTGGTTATCCCCAAAGCCAATTCCTCCTTCGGCCACCTTTCCTTCCAGTTCTCTGCTGCCAATGACTGGAACAAACTGCAAAAATCACTGAAGCTGGAGACTCACATCTCCCTCACTAACTTTAAGCACCAGCTGAGAACAGCTCACAGATCATTGCACCTGTACACAGCTCATCTGTAAACAGCACATCCAACTAGCTCATCCCCATATTGTTATTTATTTTCTTCTCCTTTGCACCCCAGTATCTCTACTTGCACATTCATCTTCTGCACATCTATCACTCCAGTGTTTAATTACTATATTGTAATGATTTAGCTACTGTGGCCTAGTTAATGCCTTACCTCCCTTATGTTACCACATTTGCACAAACTGTATATAGACTTTTTCTACTGTATTATTGACTGTATGTTTGTTTATTCCATGTTTAACTCTGTGTTGTTCGCATCTTCATCATTGTTGTCATGATCAGGTATCATCATCAGATGTGAGCATCATCATCATCAGCCATTCAGGAACAGTGAACTGAGAGGAGTCTCAGCCTCGCTAGCTTCTACAGTCAGTGAACTGAGAGGAGTCACAGCCTGGCTAGCTTCTACAGTCAGTGAACTGAGAGGAGTCTCTTCCTGGCTAGCTTCTACAGTCAGTGAACTGAGAGGAGTCACAGCCTGGCTAGCTTCCACAGTCAGTGAACTGAGAGGAGTCACAGCATGGCTAGCTTCTACAGTCAGTGAACTGAGAGGAGTCACAGCCTGGCTAGCTTCTACAGTCAGTGAACTGAGAGGAGTCACAGCCTGGCTAGCTTCTACAGTCAGTGAACTGAGAGGAGTCACAGCATGGCTAGCTTCTACAGTCAGTGAACTATGAGGAGTCACAGCCTGGCTAGCTTCTACAGTCAGTGAACTGAGAGGAGTCACAGCCTGGCTAGCTTCTACAGTCAGTGAACTGAGAGGAGTCACAGCCTGGCTAGCTTCTACAGTCAGTGAACTGAGAGGAGTCACAGCTTGGCTAGCTTCTACAGTCAGTGAACTGAGAGGAGTCACAGCCTGGCTAGCTTCTACGGTCAGTGAACTGAGAGGAGTCACAGCCTGGCTAGCTTCTACAGTCAGTGAACTGAGAGGAGTCACAGCTTGGCTAGCTTCTACAGTCAGTGAACTGAGAGGAGTCACAGCCTGGCTAGCTTCCACAGTCAGTGAACTGAGAGGAGTCACAGCCTGGCTAGCTTCTAGAGTCAGTGAACTGAGAGGAGAGATGAGGCTGAGAGGCTGGCTGGGTGACCTTTTCTAAGCTGTTTAAGTGACTGTGAAATCCCCAGGGAATGAAGGGTGTGTCGCTCTCCTCTCCTCTCCTCTCCTCTCCTCTCCTCTCCTCTCCTCTCCTCTCCTCTCCTCTCCTCTCCTCTCCTCTCCTCTCCTCTCCTCTCCTCTCCTCTCCTCTCCTCTCCTCTCCTCTCCTCTCCTCTCCTCTCCTCTCCCCTCCCCTCCCCTCCCCTCCCGTCCCCTCCCCTCCCCTCCCCTCCCACCTCCTCTCCTCTCTCGCACCACTTCACAAAGACGCCACCCAGAGAAGAGCCACAGAGCGATCAAGGAGCATGCTGGGAGGTGTAGACTAAATGCCACTCACAATAAGCTACATGAAATCATCTTTATGCACATTTTCAGGGACAAAACTGCGCAACAGCCAATTGGGTGAGGCCAGCTCTAGCGAGAAAGCTTTGATAAAGGCTACAATCAACATGCAGATACTAACACCATATCTAACCAACCTATCTCCTTGAGGATAGTAACACTTACCATATCTAACCAACCTATCTCCTTGAGGAAAGTAATGATAATACTTACCATATCTAACCAACCTATCTCCTTGAGGATACTAATGATAACACTTACCAAATCTAACCAACCTACCTCCTTGAGGAAAGTAATGATAACACTTACCATATCTAACCAACCTACCTCCTTGAGGATACTAATGATAATACTTACCATATCTAACCAACCTATCTCCTTGAGGATACTAATGATAACACTTTCCAAATCTAACCAACCTACCTCCTTGAGGAAAGTAATGATAACACTTACCATATCTAACCAACCTACCTCCTTGAGGATACATACTAATGAAAACACTTACCAAATCTAACCAACCTACCTCCTTGAGGATACTAATGATAACACTTACCATATCTAACCAACCTATCTCCTTGAGGATAGTAACACTTACCATATCTAACCAACCTACGTCCTTGAGGATACTAATGATAACACTTACCAAATCTAACCAACCTACCTCCTTGAGGATACTAATGATAACACTTACCAAATCTAACCAACCTAATATTACCGGCTCGAGCTTCATCATCACCTAATTGATGAAGAGAGATGCATATTGACCCAGATACTGTTTATGATGCAGGTATTATCTGTCTGTTCTATAATGGCCTTTACTCAACTCATTAAAGGTATACAGTATGCCTTAGAGACTGAGATGGAGGGAAGCTGGGATATTATGCCCACCAGCTGTTTGGTTGGTACGATCGGTATTCATATTTCACACGGAGGCCGAGTCCCAAGTGGTACACTATTCCCGATATAGTGCACTAAATTTGACCAGAGCCCTGTACTACGCTGTTTTTCTAGATAAGAAAGATCTTAAGTAGTGTACCACATAGGGAATAGGGTACGATTGGGAAGCAGTCTTTAATTAGCATGTAGTCCACTCCAGGGCTCCTAACCTCCTATAACGATACTATATACAGTGTGTTCCCTTTGACCGTGTTGCCTGGAAACTGTCTAAATGGCAAATCTATTTCAATATCCTTTCATATCGTTGCTAAATGTATTATTTAAAGATTTAATATTCTCCTAAACTCCATCAGGGGAAGCTAAACTCTTCTCAGTCCTGGTTTTCTTTTTGCTTCTCATGAAACAAAGGAGGGAAAAAATGCCCGTTCTTAATCTTCCTCTGCTCTAGTCAACCTGTTTCATGTGTGATCCTGTATCTATATATAGTAAACAATTTAAACAAATCTTTATTCTTCTTTTTGATCAACTGAACCCTATCTGAAAAAAAATCCTGTTTTAGAGCTTGGGGATCTGACAATGTGTTAGCCAATGATGTCCATCACTCCTGAAAACTCCTTCCCACCGCTGAGCCTCTAAGCCCATCCAGGTCTGACGTGGGGAAAATGAATCTCAATAAAACAGAGGAGCTGCCATGAGTAATTAAGAAGAACAACAGACACCGTGGAGACAGAGTAATTACCATGTGTCTCCTTCACAGTCGTTAGCTGAGGCCCTGCCAACCCTGTCTGCCATCTCTCTCTGTCTCTCTGTCTCTTTCTCTCTCTCTCTCAACCCTGTCTGCCATCTCTCTCTGTCTGTCTCTGTCTCTCTCTCTCTCTCTCTCTCTCTCTCTCTCTCTCTCTCTCATCCCTGCCTGCCATCTCTCTCTCTGTCCCTCTCTCTCGCTCTCGCTCTCTCTCTCTCTCTCAACCCTGCCTGCCATCTCTCTCTCTCATCCCTGCCTGCCATCTCTCTCTCATCCCTGCCTGCCATCTCTCTCTCTCTCTCATCCCTGCCTGCCATCTCTCTCTCCGTCTCTCTCATCCCTGCCTAACATATCCCTCTCTCTCATCCCTGCCTGCCATCTCTCTCTCTCTCAACCCTGCCTGCCATCTCTCTCTCTCTCAACCCTGCCTGCCATCTCTCTCTCTCAACCCTGCCTGCCATCTCTCTCTCTCTCTCATCCCTGCCTGCCATCTCTCTCTCTCTCAACCCTGCCTGCCATCTCTCTCTCCGTCTCTCTCATCCCTGCCTAACATATCCCTCTCTCTCATCCCTGCTTGCCATCTCTCTCTCTCAACCCTGCCTGCCATCTCTCTCTCTCTCAACCCTGCCTGCATGTCTCCCAGTGAGCGAACACACTTCAGCGTTGCCAGGGTACCAAAATCCCAGTTGCATCTGTTCAGTGCTGCGGCAGACCGACACAGAAAGCAGCCTCAAATGCTCATCCCATCTCCACCAGTGTGCCTGCGTCACACCAGTCACCAGCTTCACTGATTATCATATTTTATTGTTTATGTTCAGAACTCTTTTCTCCATGGACCAGATGCATTCGCGTGACATTTTCACTTCATATGTACCTAACACTCGATTTCAAAATGTCACTAGTTGTGAATTCCCCAGCCGTTATAGGAGCTTTAAGGTTGAGCTTCTCTTTGTAAAGGTAGACGACAAGCTGAAGGTTGCGGACTTCAACGTTGCCAGGGGTTGAACTCATTCCACCACCCAGCTGTTATGTTTACGTGCTGAGGCAGACAGACAAGAACCAGACGTACAGCACACGTCACCGTTCGCACCGCTTCCCTCATCATCTCTCGCTGTTTCTGTTCATCTTCATGGTCGGTTCTCCCCAGGGAGGAACTAGCTGCTGTAGATGGCTGAAAAAGCTCTCACAGTCTCACATCTCCACCAGCGTGACATTATTCTCCAGCTTCACTAGTTGTTGTCTGTTTAAATGTCACTAGTTGTCTGTTTAAATGTCACTAGTTGTTGTCTGTTAAATGTCACTAGTTGTCTGTTTTAATGTCACTAGTTGTCTGTTTAAATGTCACTAGTTGTTGTCTGTTTAAATGTCACTAGTTGTCTGTTTATGTTATGAACTTGAGTGAAGACCCAAAAGCGGTTTTAACAGAAAACAGAGTTCTTTAATGAAAATACAGGAATGGCATAAATCCTCTTCCAACGTTGTCAGCGGAACAAAAAGAACGTTAGTATAGTGCAGGATGCTCCTGCCAGGCAGACTCCGACAGGACAGGACAAGGTGGAAGCAAACGAGACGACAGCTTGCTTCTGGCATCAAAAAACACAAACAAGAATCAGACACTGAAAGTAGCAGGAACAGAGAAAGAAATAGAGACCTAATCAGAGGGGGAAGAGAGAACAGGTGTGAAAGAGTGAATGAGCTAGTTAGAGGAGATGTAGAACAGCTGAAGAATGAGAGACAGAGAAGGTAACCTAAAAAGACCAGCAGAGAGAGAGAATGAAGAGAAAGGACAGGAACAGACATAACAAGACATGACAGTACCCCCCACTCACCGAGCGCCTCCTGGCGCACTCGAGGAGGAAACCTGGCGGCAACGGAGGAAATCATCGATCAGCGAACGGTCCAGCACGTCCCGAGAGGGAACCCAACTCCTCTCCTCAGGACCGTACCCCTCCCAATCCACTAGGTACTGATGACCACGGCCCCGAGGGCGCATGTCCAAAATCTTACGAACCCTGTAGATGGGTGCGCCCTCGACAAGGATGGGGGGAGGGACGAGCGGGGGCGCGAAGAACGGGCTTAACACATGAGACATGGAAGACCGGGTGAACGCGACGAAGATAGCTGGAGAAGAAGTCGCACTGCGACAGGATTAATGACCTGGGAAATACGGAACGGACCAATGAACCGCGGGGCCAACTTGCGAGAAGCTGTCTTAAGGGGAAGGTTCTGAGTGGAGAGCCATACTCTCTGACCGCAACAATATCTAGGACTCTTGGTCCTACGCTTATTAGCGGCCCTCACAGTCTGCGCCCTATTACGGCTAAGTGCCGACCTGACCCCCTTCCAGGTGCGCTCGCAACGCTGGACAAAAGCCTGAGCGGAGGGGACGCAGGACTCGGCGAGCTGAGATGAGAACAGCGGAGGCTGGTACCCGAGGCTACACTGAAAAGGGGATAGACCGGTAGCAGACGAGGGAAGCGAGTTGTGGGCGTACTCTGCCCAGGGGAGCTGTTCTGACCAAGACGCAGGGTTACGAAAAGAAAGACTGCGTAAAATGCGACCAACAGTCTGATTGGCCCGTTCGGCTTGACCGTTAGACTGGGGATGAAAGCCGGACGAGAGACTGACGGAAGCCCCAATCAAACGGCAAAACTCCCTCCAAAATTGAGACGTGAACTGCGGGCCTCTGTCGGAAACGACGTCAGACGGAAGGCCATGAATTCGGAAAACATTCTCGATAATGATCTGAGCCGTCTCCTTAGCAGAAGGGAGCTTATCGAGAGGAATGAAATGAGCCGCCTTAGAGAATCTATCGACAACCGTAAGAATAACTGTCTTCCCCGCTGATGAAGGCAGTCCGGTGATAAAATCTAAAGCGATGTGAGACCACGGTCGAGAGGGAATGGGAAGCGGTCTGAGACGGCCGGCAGGAGGAGAGTTCCCAGATTTAGTCTGCGCGCAGACCGAACAAGCGGCGACAAATCGACGCGTCACGTTCCCGAGTGGGCCACCAGAAACGCTGGCGAATGGAAGCGAGCGTACCCCGAACGCCGGGGTGGCCGGCTAACTTGGCAGAGTGGGCCCACTGAAGAACGGCCGGACGAGTAGGAACGGGAACGAACAGAAGGTTCCTAGGACAAGCTCGCGGCGACGGAGTGTGAGCGAGTGCTTGCTTTACCTGCCTCTCAATTCCCCAGACAGTCAACCCGACAACACGCCCCTCAGGGAGAATCCCATCGGGGTCGGTGGAGACCTCAGAAGAACTGAAGAGACGAGATAAAGCATCAGGTTTGGTGTTTTTGAGCCCGGACGATAAGAAATAACAAACTCGAAACGAGCGAAAAACAGAGCCCAACGAGCCTGACGCGCATTAAGTCGTTTGGCTGAACGGATGTACTCAAGGTTCCTATGGTCAGTCCAAACGACAAAAGGAACGGTCGCCCCCTCCAACCACTGTCGCCATTCGCCTAGGGCTAAGCGGATGGCGAGCAGTTCGCGATTACCAACATCATAGTTACGTTCTGACGGCGATAAGCGATGACAGAAAAACGCGCAAGGATGGACCTTGCCGTCAGAGAGAGAGCGCTGAGAAAGAATGGCTCCCACGCCCACCTCTGACGCGTCAACCTCAACAACAAACTGTCTAGAGATGTCAGGTGTAACAAGAATAGGTGCGGATGTAAAACGATTCTTAAGAAGATCAAAAGCTCCCTGGGCGGAAACGGACCACTTAAAGCACGTCTTAACAGAAGTAAGGGCTGTGAGAGGAGCTGCCACCTGACCGAAATTACGGATGAAACGACGGTAGAAATTAGCGAAGCCCAGAAAGCGCTGCAGCTCGACGCGTGACTTAGGAACGGGCCAATCAATGACAGCCTGGACCTTAGCGGGATCCATCTTAATGCCCTCAGCGGAAATAACGGAACCGAGAAAAGGGACAGAGGCGGCATGAAAAGTGCACTTCTCAGCCTTCACATAAAGACAGTTCTCCAAAAGGCGCTGGAGGACGCGTGCCGCACGTGCTGAACATGAATCGAGAGAGACGGTGAAAAAATCAGGATATCGTCCATGTAAACGAAAACAAAAATGTTCAGCATGTCTCTCAGGACGTCGTTAACTAGTGCCTGAAAGACAGCTGGAGCGTTAACGAGGCCGAAAGGAAGAACCCGGTATTCAAAGTGCCCTAACGGAGTGTTAAACGCCGTCTTCCACTCGTCCCCCTCCCTGATGCGCACGAGATGGTAGGCGTTACGAAGGTCCAATTTGGTGAAAAACCTGGCTCCCTGCAGGATCTCGAAGGCTGAAGACATAAGAGGAAGCGGATAACGATTCTTAACTGTTATGTCATTCAGCCCTCGATAATCCACGCATGGGCGCAGGGACCCGTCCTTCTTCTGAACAAAAAAAACCCCGCTCCGGCGGGGGAGGAGGAGGAGACTATGGTACCGGCGTCGAGCGAAACCGACAAATAATCCTCGAGAGCCTTACGTTCGGGAGCCGACAGAGAGTATAATCTACCCCGGGGGGGAGTAGTTCCCGGAAGGAGATCAATACTACAGTCATACGACCGGTGTGGAGGGAGAGAAGTGGCCTTGGAACGACTGAACACCGTGCGCAGATCGTGATACTCCTCCGGCACCCCTGTCAAATCGCCAGGCTCCTCCTGTGAAGAAGAGACAGAGGAAACAGGAGGGATAGCAGACATTAAACAGGTTACATGACAAGAAACATTCCAGGATAGGATAGTATTACTAGACCAATTAATAGAAGGGTTATGGCGCACTAGCCAGGGATGACCCAAAACAACAGGTGTAAAAGGTGAACGAAAAATTAAAAAAGAAATGGTTTCGCTATGATTACCAGAGACAGTGAGGGTTAAAGGCAGCGTCTCACGCTGAATCTTGGGGAGAGAACTACCATCTAAAGCGAACAAGGCCCTGGGCTCCCCTAACTGTCTGAGAGGAATGTCATGTTCCCGAGCCCAGGTCTCGTCCATAAAACAGCCCTCCGCCCCAGAGTCTATCAAGGCACTGCAGGAAGCAGATGAACCGGGCCAGCGGAGATGGACCGGAAAGGTAGTGCGTGATCCAGAAGGAGAGGCCTGAGTAGTTGCGCTCACCAGTAGCCCTCCTCTTACTGATGAGCTCTGGCTTTTACTGGACATGAGGTGACAAAATGACCAGCGGAGCCGCAGTAGAGACAGAGGCGATTGGTGATTCTCCGTTCCCTCTCCTTGGCCGAGATGCGAATACCCCCAGCTGCATAGGCTCAGCATCCGAGCCGGCGGAGGAGGGTGGCAGTGATGCGGCAGGTGGCAGTGATGTGGAGAGGGGAGCAACGGAGAACGTGAGCTCCTTTCCACGAGCTCGGCGACGAAGATCAAACCGTCGCTCTATGCGAATAGCGAGAGCTATTAAGGAGTCCAGACTGGAAGGAACCTCCCGGGAGAGGATCTCATCCTTAACCTCGACGTGGAGACCCTCCAGAAAACGAGCGAGCAAAGCCGGCTCGTTCCAGTCACTAGAGGCAGCGAAAGTGCGAAACTCAATAGAATAATCCGTTATGGATCTATTCCCCTGACATAGGGAAGACAGGGCCCTGGAAGCCTCCTCGCCAAAAACAGAACGGTCAAAAACCCGTATCATCTCCTCCTTAAAGTCCTGATACTGGTTAATACACTCAGCCCTCGCCTCCCAGACTGCCGTGCCCCACTCACGCGCCCGTCCGGTAAGGAGAGAAATGACGTAGGCGATGCGGGCTGCGCTCCTGGAGTAAGTGTTGGGCTGGAGAGAGAACACCACATCACACTGAGTGAGGAATGAGTGGCACTCAGTGGGCTCCCCAGAGTAACACGGCGGGTTGTTGATCCTGGGCTCCGGAGACTCGGAAACCCTGGAAGTGGGCGGTGGATCGAGGTGGAGTTGGTGAACCTGTCTTGTGAGGTCGGAGACTTGGACGGCCAGGGTCTCAACGGCATGTTGAGCAGCAGACAATTCCTCCTCGTGTCTGCCTAGCATCGCTCCCTGGATCTCGACGGCGGAGTGAAAAGGGTCCGGAGCCGCTGGGTCCATTCTTGGTCTGATTCTTCTGTTATGAACTTGAGTGAAGACCCAAAAGCGGTTTTAACAGAAAACAGAGTTCTTTAATGAAAATACAGGAATGGCATAAATCCTCTTCCAACGTTGTCAGCGGAACAAAAAGAACGTTAGTATAGTGCAGGATGCTCCTGCCAGGCAGACTCCGACAGGACAGGACAAGGTGGAAGCAAACGAGACGACAGCTTGCTTCTGGCATCAAAAAACACAAACAAGAATCAGACACTGAAAGTAGCAGGAACAGAGAAAGAAATAGAGACCTAATCAGAGGGGGAAGAGAGAACAGGTGTGAAAGAGTGAATGAGCTAGTTAGAGGAGATGTAGAACAGCTGAAGAATGAGAGACAGAGAAGGTAACCTAAAACGACCAGCAGAGAGAGAGAATGAAGAGAAAGGACAGGAACAGACATAACAAGACATGACAGTTTAAATGTCACTACATTTACATTTTACATTTACTAGTTGTTGTCTGTTTAAATGTCACTAGTTGTCTGTTTAAATGTCACTAGTTGTTGTCTGTTAAATGTCACTAGTTGTCTGTTTAAATGTCACTAGTTATCTGTTTAAATGTCACTAGTTGTTGTCTGTTTAAATGTCACTAGTTGTCTGTTTAAGTGTCACTAGTTGTCTGTTTAAATGTCACTAGTTGTTGTCTGTTTAAATGTCACTAGTTGTCTGTTTAAATGTCACTAGTTGTCTGTTTAAATGTCACTAGTTGTCTGTTTAAATGTCACTAGTTGTCTGTTTAAATGTCACTAAGTTGTCTGTTTAAATGTCACTAGTTGTCTGTTTAAATGTCACTAGTTGTCTGTTTAAATGTCACTAGTTGTCTGTTTAAATGTCACTAGTTGTTGTCTGTTTAAATGTCACTAGTTGTCTGTTTAAATGTCAATAGTTGTCTGTTTAAATGTCACTAGTTGTCTGTTTAAATGTCACTTGTTGTCTGTTTAAATGACACTAGTTGTCTGTTAAATGTCACTAGTTGTGTGTTTAAATGTCACTAGGTGTCTGTTTAAATGTCACTAGTTGTCTGTTTAAATGTCACTAGTTGTCTGTTTAAATGTCACTAGTTGTCTGTTTAAATGTCACTAGTTGTCTGTTTAAATGTCACTAGTTGTCTGTTTAAATGTCACTAGTTGTCTGTTTAAATGTCACTAGTTGTCTGTTTTAATGTCACCAGTTGTCTGTTTAAATCTCACTAGTTGTTGTCTGTTAAATGACACTAGTTGTCTGTTTAAATGTCACTAGTTGTCTGTTTAAATGGCACCAGTTGTTGTCTGTTTAAATGTCACTAGTTGTCTGTTTAAATGTCACTAGTTGTCTGTTTAAATGCCACTAGTTGTCTGTTTAAATGTCACTAGTTGTCTGTTTAAATGGCACCAGTTGTTGTCTGTTTAAATGTCACTAGTTGTTGTCTGTTTAAATTTCACTAGTTGTCTGTTTAAATGTCACTAGTTGTCTGTTTAAATGTCACTAGTTGTCTGTTTAAATGTCACTAGTTGTCTGTTTAAATGTCACTAGTTGTCTGTTTAAATGTCACTAGTTGTCTGTTTAAATGTCACTAGTTGTCTGTTTAAATGTCACTAGTTGTCTGTTAAATGACACTAGTTGTCTGTTTAAATGTCACTAGTTGTCTGTTTAAATGGCACCAGTTGTTGTCTGTTTAAATGTCACTAGTTGTCTGTTTAAATGTCACTAGTTGTCTGTTTAAATGCCAGTAGTTGTCTGTTTAAATGTCACTAGTTGTCTGTTTAAATGGCACCAGTTGTTGTCTGTTTAAATGTCACTAGTTGTCTGTTTAAATGTCACTAGTTGTTGTCTGTTTAAATGTCACTAGTTGTCTGTTTAAATGTCACTAGTTGTCTGTTTAAATGTCACTAGTTGTTGTCTGTTTAAATGTCACTAGTTGTCTGTTTAAATGTCACTAGTTGTCTGTTTAAATGTCACTTGTTGTCTGTTTAAATGACACTAGTTGTCTGTTAAATGTCACTAGTTGTGTGTTTAAATGTCACTAGGTGTCTGTTTAAATGTCACTAGTTGTCTGTTTAAATGTCACTAGTTGTCTGTTTAAATGTCACTAGTTGTCTGTTTAAATGTCACTAGTTGTCTGTTTAAATGGCACCAGTTGTTGTCTGTTTAAATGTCACTAGTTGTCTGTTTAAATGTCACTAGTTGTCTGTTTAAATGCCACTAGTTGTCTGTTTAAATGTCACTAGTTGTCTGTTTAAATGGCACCAGTTGTTGTCTGTTTAAATGTCACTAGTTGTTGTCTGTTTAAATGTCACTAGTTGTCTGTTTAAATGTCACTAGTTGTCTGTTTAAATGTCACTAGTTGTCTGTTTAAATGTCACTAGTTGTCTGTTTAAATGTCACTAGTTGTCTGTTTAAATGTCACTAGTTGTCTGTTTAAATGTCACTAGTTGTCTGTTTAAATGTCACTAGTTGTCTGTTACATGACACTAGTTGTCTGTTTAAATGTCACTAGTTGTCTGTTTAAATGGCACCAGTTGTTGTCTGTTTAAATGTCACTAGTTGTCTGTTTAAATGTCACTAGTTGTCTGTTTAAATGCCAGTAGTTGTCTGTTTAAATGTCACTAGTTGTCTGTTTAAATGGCACCAGTTGTTGTCTGTTTAAATGTCACTAGTTGTCTGTTTAAATGTCACTAGTTGTTGTCTGTTTAAATGTCACTAGTTGTCTGTTTAAATGTCACTAGTTGTCTGTTTAAATGTCACTAGTTGTCTGTTTAAATGTCACTAGTTGTCTGTTTAAATGTCACTAGTTGTCTGTTTAAATGTCACTAGTTGTCTGTTTAAATGTCACTAGTTGTTGTCTGTTTAAATGTCACTAGTTGTCTGTTTAAATGTCACTAGTTGTCTGTTTAAATGTCACTAGTTGTATGTTTAAATGTCACTAGTTGTCTGTTTAAATGTCACTAGTTGTTGTCTGTTTAAATGTCACTAGTTGTCTGTTTAAATGTCACTAGTTGTCTGTTTAAATGTCACTAGTTGTCTGTTTAAATGTCACTAGTTGTTGTCTGTTTAAATGTCACTAGTTGTCTGTTTAAATGTCACTAAGTTGTCTGTTTAAATGTCACTAGTTGTCTGTTTAAATGTCACTAGTTGTATGTTTAAATGTCACTAGTTGTCTGTTTAAATGTCACTAGTTGTTGTCTGTTTAAATGTCACTAGTTGTCTGTTTAAATGTCACTAGTTGTCTGTTTAAATGTCACTAGTTGTTGTCTGTTTAAATGTCACTAGTTGTCTGTTTAAATGTCACTAGTTGTCTGTTTAAATGTCACTAGTTGTTGTCTGTTTAAATGTCACTAGTTGTCTGTTTAAATGTCACTAGTTGTCTGTTTAAATGTCACTAGTTGTCTGTTTAAATGTCACTTGTTGTCTGTTTAAATGACACTAGTTGTCTGTTAAATGTCACTAGTTGTGTGTTTAAATGTCACTAGGTGTCTGTTTAAATGTCACTAGTTGTCTGTTTAAATGTCACTAGTTGTCTGTTTAAATGTCACTAGTTGTCTGTTTAAATGTCACTAGTTGTCTGTTTAAATGTCACTAGTTGTCTGTTTTAATGTCACCAGTTGTCTGTTTAAATGTCACTAGTTGTTGTCTGTTAAATGACACTAGTTGTCTGTTTAAATGTCACTAGTTGTCTGTTTAAATGGCACCAGTTGTTGTCTGTTTAAATGTCACTAGTTGTCTGTTTAAATGTCACTAGTTGTCTGTTTAAATGCCACTAGTTGTCTGTTTAAATGTCACTAGTTGTCTGTTTAAATGGCACCAGTTGTTGTCTGTTTAAATGTCACTAGTTGTTGTCTGTTTAAATGTCACTAGTTGTCTGTTTAAATGTCACTAGTTGTCTGTTTAAATGTCACTAGTTGTCTGTTTAAATGTCACTAGTTGTCTGTTTAAATGTCACTAGTTGTCTGTTTAAATGTCACTAGTTGTCTGTTTAAATGTCACTAGTTGTCTGTTTAAATGTCACTAGTTGTCTGTTTAAATGTCACTAGTTGTCTGTTAAATGACACTAGTTGTCTGTTTAAATGTCACTAGTTGTCTGTTTAAATGGCACCAGTTGTTGTCTGTTTAAATGTCACTAGTTGTCTGTTTAAATGTCACTAGTTGTCTGTTTAAATGCCAGTAGTTGTCTGTTTAAATGTCACTAGTTGTCTGTTTAAATGGCACCAGTTGTTGTCTGTTTAAATGTCACTAGTTGTCTGTTTAAATGTCACTAGTTGTTGTCTGTTTAAATGTCACTAGTTGTCTGTTTAAATGTCACTAGTTGTCTGTTTAAATGTCACTAGTTGTCTGTTTAAATGTCACTAGTTGTCTGTTTAAATGTCACTAGTTGTCTGTTTAAATGTCACTAGTTGTCTGTTTAAATGTCACTAGTTGTTGTCTGTTTAAATGTCACTAGTTGTCTGTTTAAATGTCACTAGTTGTCTGTTTAAATGTCACTAGTTGTATGTTTAAATGTCACTAGTTGTCTGTTTAAATGTCACTAGTTGTTGTCTGTTTAAATGTCACTAGTTGTCTGTTTAAATGTCACTAGTTGTCTGTTTAAATGTCACTAGTTGTCTGTTTAAATGTCACTAGTTGTCTGTTTAAATGTCACTAGTTGTTGTCTGTTTAAATGTCACTAGTTGTCTGTTTAAATGTCACTAAGTTGTCTGTTTAAATGTCACTAGTTGTCTGTTTAAATGTCACTAGTTGTATGTTTAAATGTCACTAGTTGTCTGTTTAAATGTCACTAGTTGTTGTCTGTTTAAATGTCACTAGTTGTCTGTTTAAATGTCACTAGTTGTCTGTTTAAATGTCACTAGTTGTTGTCTGTTTAAATGTCACTAGTTGTCTGTTTAAATGTCACTAGTTGTCTGTTTAAATGTCACTAGTTGTTGTCTGTTTAAATGTCACTAGTTGTCTGTTTAAATGTCACTAGTTGTCTGTTTAAATGTCACTAGTTGTCTGTTTAAATGTCACTTGTTGTCTGTTTAAATGTCACTAGTTGTCTGTTTAAATGCCACTAGTTGTCTGTTTAAATGTCACTAGTTGTCTGTTTAAATGGCACCAGTTGTTGTCTGTTTAAATGTCACTAGTTGTTGTCTGTTTAAATGTCACTAGTTGTCTGTTTAAATGTCACTAGTTGTCTGTTTAAATGTCACTAGTTGTCTGTTTAAATGTCACTAGTTGTCTGTTTAAATGTCACTAGTTGTCTGTTTAAATGTCACTAGTTGTCTGTTTAAATGTCACTAGTTGTCTGTTTAAATGTCACTAGTTGTCTGTTTAAATGTCACTAGTTGTCTGTTAAATGACACTAGTTGTCTGTTTAAATGTCACTAGTTGTCTGTTTAAATGGCACCAGTTGTTGTCTGTTTAAATGTCACTAGTTGTCTGTTTAAATGTCACTAGTTGTCTGTTTAAATGCCAGTAGTTGTCTGTTTAAATGTCACTAGTTGTCTGTTTAAATGGCACCAGTTGTTGTCTGTTTAAATGTCACTAGTTGTCTGTTTAAATGTCACTAGTTGTTGTCTGTTTAAATGTCACTAGTTGTCTGTTTAAATGTCACTAGTTGTCTGTTTAAATGTCACTAGTTGTCTGTTTAAATGTCACTAGTTGTTGTCTGTTTAAATGTCACTAGTTGTCTGTTTAAATGTCACTAGTTGTATGTTTAAATGTCACTAGTTGTCTGTTTAAATGTCACTAGTTGTTGTCTGTTTAAATGTCACTAGTTGTCTGTTTAAATGTCACTAGTTGTCTGTTTAAATGTCACTAGTTGTCTGTTTAAATGTCACTAGTTGTCTGTTTAAATGTCACTAGTTGTTGTCTGTTTAAATGTCACTAGTTGTCTGTTTAAATGTCACTAAGTTGTCTGTTTAAATGTCACTAGTTGTCTGTTTAAATGTCACTAGTTGTCTGTTTAAATGGCACCAGTTGTTGTCTGTTTAAATGTCACTAGTTGTCTGTTTAAATGTCACTAGTTGTCTGTTTAAATGCCACTAGTTGTCTGTTTAAATGCCAGTAGTTGTCTGTTTAAATGTCACTAGTTGTCTGTTTAAATGGCACCAGTTGTTGTCTGTTTAAATGGCACCAGTTGTTGTCTGTTTAAATGTCACTAGTTGTCTGTTTAAATGTCACTAGTTGTCTGTTTAAATGCCACTAGTTGTCTGTTTAAATGCCAGTAGTTGTCTGTTTAAATGTCACTAGTTGTCTGTTTAAATGTCACTAGTTGTTGTCTGTTTAAATGTCACTAGTTGTCTGTTTAAATGTCACTAGTTGTCTGTTTAAATGTCACTAGTTGTCTGTTTAAATGTCACTAGTTGTTGTCTGTTTAAATGTCACTAGTTGTCTGTTTAAATGTCACTAGTTGTCTGTTTAAATGTCACTAGTTGTTGTCTGTTTAAATGTCACTAGTTGTCTGTTTAAATGTCACTAGTTGTCTGTTTAAATGTCACTAGTTGTCTGTTTAAATGTCACTTGTTGTCTGTTTAAATGACACTAGGTGTCTGTTAAATGTCACTAGTTGTGTGTTTAAATGTCACTAGGTGTCTGTTTAAATGTCACTAGTTGTCTGTTTAAATGTCACTAGTTGTCTGTTTAAATGTCACTAGTTGTCTGTTTAAATGTCACTAGTTGTCTGTTTAAATGTCACTAGTTGTCTGTTTAAATGTCACTAGTTGTCTGTTTAAATGTCACTAGTTGTCTGTTTTAATGTCACCAGTTGTCTGTTTAAATGTCACTAGTTGTTGTCTGTTAAATGACACTAGTTGTCTGTTTAAATGTAACTAGTTGTCTGTTTAAATGGCACCAGTTGTTGTCTGTTTAAATGTCACTAGTTGTCTGTTTAAATGTCACTAGTTGTCTGTTTAAATGCCACTAGTTGTCTGTTTAAATGTCACTAGTTGTCTGTTTAAATGTCACTAGTTGTTGTCTGTTTAAATGTCACTAGTTGTCTGTTTAAATGTCACTAGTTGTTGTCTGTTTAAATGTCACTAGTTGTCTGTTTAAATGTCACTAGTTGTCTGTTTAAATGTCACTAGTTGTCTGTTTAAATGTCACTAGTTGTCTGTTTAAATGTCACTAGTTGTCTGTTTAAATGTCACTAGTTGTCTGTTTAAATGTCACTAGTTGTCTGTTTAAATGTCACTAGTTGTCTGTTTAAATGTCACTAGTTGTCTGTTTAAATGTCACTAGTTGTCTGTTTAAATGTCACTAGTTGTCTGTTTAAATGTCACTAGTTGTCTGTTAAATGACACTAGTTGTCTGTTTAAATGTCACTAGTTGTCTGTTTAAATGGCACCAGTTGTTGTCTGTTTAAATGTCACTAGTTGTCTGTTTAAATGTCACTAGTTGTCTGTTTAAATGCCAGTAGTTGTCTGTTTAAATGTCACTAGTTGTCTGTTTAAATGGCACCAGTTGTTGTCTGTTTAAATGTCACTAGTTGTCTGTTTAAATGTCACTAGTTGTTGTCTGTTTAAATGTCACTAGTTGTCTGTTTAAATGTCACTAGTTGTCTGTTTAAATGTCACTAGTTGTCTGTTTAAATGTCACTAGTTGTCTGTTTAAATGTCACTAGTTGTCTGTTTAAATGTCACTAGTTGTCTGTTTAAATGTCACTAGTTGTTGTCTGTTTAAATGTCACTAGTTGTCTGTTTAAATGTCACTAGTTGTATGTTTAAATGTCACTAGTTGTCTGTTTAAATGTCACTAGTTGTTGTCTGTTTAAATGTCACTAGTTGTCTGTTTAAATGTCACTAGTTGTCTGTTTAAATGTCACTAGTTGTCTGTTTAAATGTCACTAGTTGTCTGTTTAAATGTCACTAGTTGTTGTCTGTTTAAATGTCACTAGTTGTCTGTTTAAATGTCACTAAGTTGTCTGTTTAAATGTCACTAGTTGTCTGTTTAAATGTCACTAGTTGTATGTTTAAATGTCACTAGTTGTCTGTTTAAATGTCACTAGTTGTTGTCTGTTTAAATGTCACTAGTTGTCTGTTTAAATGTCACTAGTTGTCTGTTTAAATGTCACTAGTTGTCTGTTTAAATGTCACTAGTTGTTGTCTGTTTAAATGTCACTAGTTGTCTGTTTAAATGTCACTAGTTGTCTGTTTAAATGTCACTAGTTGTCTGTTTAAATGTCACTTGTTGTCTGTTTAAATGACACTAGTTGTCTGTTAAATGTCACTAGTTGTGTGTTTAAATGTCACTAGGTGTCTGTTTAATTGTCACTAGTTGTCTGTTTAAATGTCACTAGTTGTCTGTTTAAATGTCACTAGTTGTCTGTTTAAATGTCACTAGTTGTCTGTTTAAACGTCACTAGTTGTCTGTTTAAATGTCACTAGTTGTCTGTTTAAATGTCACTAGTTGTCTGTTTTAATGTCACCAGTTGTCTGTTTAAATGTCACTAGTTGTTGTCTGTTAAATGACACTAGTTGTCTGTTTAAATGTCACTAGTTGTCTGTTTAAATGGCACCAGTTGTTGTCTGTTTAAATGTCACTAGTTGTCTGTTTAAATGTCACTAGTTGTCTGTTTAAATGTCACTAGTTGTCTGTTTAAATGTCACTTGTTGTCTGTTTAAATGACACTAGTTGTCTGTTAAATGTCACTAGTTGTGTGTTTAAATGTCACTAGGTGTCTGTTTAATTGTCACTAGTTGTCTGTTTAAATGTCACTAGTTGTCTGTTTAAATGTCACTAGTTGTCTGTTTAAATGTCACTAGTTGTCTGTTTAAACGTCACTAGTTGTCTGTTTAAATGTCACTAGTTGTCTGTTTAAATGTCACTAGTTGTCTGTTTTAATGTCACCAGTTGTCTGTTTAAATGTCACTAGTTGTTGTCTGTTAAATGACACTAGTTGTCTGTTTAAATGTCACTAGTTGTCTGTTTAAATGGCACCAGTTGTTGTCTGTTTAAATGTCACTAGTTGTCTGTTTAAATGTCACTAGTTGTCTGTTTAAATGCCACTAGTTGTCTGTTTAAATGTCACTAGTTGTCTATTTAAATGGCACCAGTTGTTGTCTGTTTAAATGTCACTAGTTGTTGTCTGTTTAAATGTCACTAGTTGTCTGTTTAAATGTCACTAGTTGTCTGTTTAAATGTCACTAGTTGTCTGTTTAAATGTCACTAGTTGTCTGTTTAAATGTCACTAGTTGTCTGTTTAAATGTCACTAGTTGTCTGTTTAAATGTCACTAGTTGTCTGTTTAAATGTCACTAGTTGTCTGTTTAAATGTCACTAGTTGTCTGTTTAAATGTCACTAGTTGTCTGTTAAATGACACTAGTTGTCTGTTTAAATGTCACTAGTTGTCTGTTTAAATGGCACCAGTTGTTGTCTGTTTAAATGTCACTAGTTGTCTGTTTAAATGTCACTAGTTGTCTGTTTAAATGCCAGTAGTTGTCTGTTTAAATGTCACTAGTTGTCTGTTTAAATGGCACCAGTTGTTGTCTGTTTAAATGTCACTAGTTGTCTGTTTAAATGTCACTAGTTGTTGTCTGTTTAAATGTCACTAGTTGTCTGTTTAAATGTCACTAGTTGTCTGTTTAAATGTCACTAGTTGTCTGTTTAAATGTCACTAGTTGTTGTCTGTTTAAATGTCACTAAGTTGTCTGTTTAAATGTCACTAGTTGTCTGTTTAAATGTCACTAGTTGTATGTTTAAATGTCACTAGTTGTCTGTTTAAATGTCACTAGTTGTTGTCTGTTTAAATGTCACTAGTTGTCTGTTTAAATGTCACTAGTTGTCTGTTTAAATGTCACTAGTTGGCTGTTTAAATGTCACTTGTTGTCTGTTTAAATGACACTAGTTGTCTGTTAAATGTCACTAGTTGTCTGTTTAAATGTCACTTGTTGTCTGTTTAAATGTCACCAGTTTTCTGTTTAAATGTCACTAGTTGTTGTCTGTTAAATGACACTAGTTGTCTGTTTAAATGTCACTAGTTGTCTGTTTAAATGGGACCAGTTGTTGTCTGTTTAAATGTCACTAGTTGTCTGTTTAAATGTCACTAGTTGTCTGTTTAAATGCCACTAGTTGTCTGTTTAAATGTCACTAGTTGTCTGTTTAAATGGCACCAGTTGTTGTCTGTTTAAATGTCACTAGTTGTCTGTTTAAATGTCACTAGTTGTTGTCTGTTTAAATGTCACTAGTTGTCTGTTTAAATGTCACTAGTTGTGTTATGAACTTGAGTGAAGACCCAAAAGCGGTTTTAACAGAAAACAGAGTTCTTTAATGAAAAACAGGAATGGCATAAATCCTCTTCCAACGTTGTCAGCGGAACAAAAAGAACGTTAGTATAGTGCAGGATGCACCTGCCAGGCAGACTCCGACAGAACAGGACAAGGTGGAAGCAAACGAGACGACAGCTTGCTTCTGGCATCAAAAAACACAAACAAGAATCAGACACTGAAAGTAGCAGGAACACAGAGAGAAATAGAGACCTAATCAGAGGGGGAAGAGAGAACAGGTGGGGAAAGAGTGAATGAGCTAGTTAGGGGAAATGTAGAACAGCTGAAGAATGAGAGACAGAGAAGGTAACCTAAAAAGACCAGCAGAGAGAGACAGAGTGAAGAGAAAGGACAGGAACAGACATAAGACATGACAAGTTGTCTGTTTAAATGTCACTAGTTGTCTGTTTAAATGTCACTAGTTGTCTGTTTAAATGTCACTAGTTGTCTGTTTAAATGTCACTAGTTGTCTGTTTAAATGTCACTAGTTGTCTGTTTAAATGTCACTAGTTGTCTGTTTAAATGTCATTAGTTGTCTGTTTAAATGTCACCAGTTGTCTGTTTAAATGTCACTAGTTGTTGTCTGTTAAATGACACTAGTTGTCTGTTTAAATGTCACTAGTTGTCTGTTTAAATGGCACCAGTTGTTGTCTGTTTAAATGTCACTAGTTGTCTGTTTAAATGCCAGTAGTTGTCTGTTTAAATGTCACTAGTTGTCTGTTTAAATGGCACCAGTTGTTGTCTGTTTAAATGTCACTAGTTATCTGTTTAAATGTCACTAGTTGTTGTCTGTTTAAATGTCACTAGTTGTCTGTTTAAATGTCACTAGTTGTCTGTTTAAATGTCACTAGTTGTCTGTTTAAATGTCACTAGTTGTCTGTTTAAATGTCACTAGTTGTCTGTTTAAATGTCACTAGTTGTTGTCTGTTTAAATGTCACTAGTTGTCTGTTTAAATGTCACTAGTTGTCTGTTTAAATGGCACCAGTTGTTGTCTGTTTAAATGTCACTAGTTATCTGTTTAAATGTCACTAGTTGTTGTCTGTTTAAATGTCACTAGTTGTCTGTTTAAATGTCACTAGTTGTCTGTTTTAATGTCACTAGTTGTGTGTTTAAATGTCACTAGTTGTGTGTTTAAATGTCACTAGTTGTGTGTTTAAATGTCACTAGTTGTGTGTTTAAATGTCACTAGGTGTCTGTTTAAATGTCACTAGTTGTCTGTTTAAATGTCACTAGTTGTTGTCTGTTAAATGTCACTAGTTGTCTGTTTAAATGTCACTAGTTGTCTGTTTAAATGTCACTAGTTGTCTGTTTAAATGTCACTAGTTGTCTGTTTAAATGTCACTAGTTGTCTGTTTAAATGTCACTAGTTGTTGTCTTTTTAAATGTCACTAGTTGTCTGTTTAAATGTCACTAGTTGTTGTCTGTTTAAATGTCACTAGTTGTCTGTTTAAATGTCACTAGTTGTCTGTTTAAATGTCACTAGTTGTTGTCTGTTTAAATGTCACTAGTTGTCTGTTTAAATGTCACTAGTTGTCTGTTTAAATGTCACTAGTTGTTGTCTGTTAAATGTCACTAGTTGTCTGTTTAAATGTCACTAGTTGTCTGTTTAAATGTCACTAGTTGTCTGTTTAAATGTCACTAGTTGTCTGTTTAAATGTCACTAGTTGTCTGTTTAAATGCCACTAGTTGTCTGTTTAAATGTCACTAGTTGTCTGTTTAAATGTCACTAGTTGTCTGTTTAAATGTCACTAGTTGTCTGTTTAAATGTCACTAGTTGTCTGTTTAAATGTCACTAGTTGTCTGTTTAAATGTCACTAGTTGTCTGTTAAATGTCACTAGTTGTCTGTTTAAATGTCACTTGTTGTCTGTTTAAATGTCACCAGTTTTCTGTTTAAATGTCACTAGTTGTTGTCTGTTAAATGACACTAGTTGTCTGTTTAAATGTCACTAGTTGTCTGTTTAAATGGGACCAGTTGTTGTCTGTTTAAATGTCACTAGTTGTCTGTTTAAATGTCACTAGTTGTTGTCTGTTTAAATGTCACTAGTTGTCTGTTTAAATGTCACTAGTTGTGTTATGAACTTGAGTGAAGACCCAAAAGCGGTTTTAACAGAAAACAGAGTTCTTTAATGAAAAACAGGAATGGCATAAATCCTCTTCCAACGTTGTCAGCGGAACAAAAATAACGTTAGTATAGTGCAGGATGCACCTGCCAGGCAGACTCCGACAGAACAGGACAAGGTGGAAGCAAACGAGACGACAGCTTGCTTCTGGCATCAAAAAACACAAACAAGAATCAGACACTGAAAGTAGCAGGAACACAGAGAGAAATAGAGACCTAATCAGAGGGGGAAGAGAGAACAGGTGGGGAAAGAGTGAATGAGCTAGTTAGGGGAAATGTAGAACAGCTGAAGAATGAGAGACAGAGAAGGTAACCTAAAAAGACCAGCAGAGAGAGACAGAGTGAAGAGAAAGGACAGGAACAGACATAAGACATGACAAGTTGTCTGTTTAAATGTCACTAGTTGTCTGTTTAAATGTCACTAGTTGTCTGTTTAAATGTCACTAGTTGTCTGTTTAAATGTCACTAGTTGTCTGTTTAAATGTCACTAGTTGTCTGTTTAAATGTCACTAGTTGTCTGTTTAAATGTCACTAGTTGTCTGTTTAAATGTCATTAGTTGTCTGTTTAAATGTCACCAGTTGTCTGTTTAAATGTCACTAGTTGTTGTCTGTTAAATGACACTAGTTGTCTGTTTAAATGTCACTAGTTGTCTGTTTAAATGGCACCAGTTGTTGTCTGTTTAAATGTCACTACTTGTCTGTTTAAATGCCAGTAGTTGTCTGTTTAAATGTCACTAGTTGTCTGTTTAAATGGCACCAGTTGTTGTCTGTTTAAATGTCACTAGTTATCTGTTTAAATGTCACTAGTTGTTGTCTGTTTAAATGTCACTAGTTGTCTGTTTAAATGTCACTAGTTGTCTGTTTAAATGTCACTAGTTGTCTGTTTAAATGTCACTAGTTGTCTGTTTAAATGTCACTAGTTGTCTGTTTAAATGTCACTAGTTGTTGTCTGTTTAAATGTCACTAGTTGTCTGTTTAAATGTCACTAGTTGTCTGTTTAAATGGCACCAGTTGTTGTCTGTTTAAATGTCACTAGTTATCTGTTTAAATGTCACTAGTTGTTGTCTGTTTAAATGTCACTAGTTGTCTGTTTAAATGTCACTAGTTGTCTGTTTTAATGTCACTAGTTGTGTGTTTAAATGTCACTAGTTGTGTGTTTAAATGTCACTAGTTGTGTGTTTAAATGTCACTAGTTGTGTGTTTAAATGTCACTAGGTGTCTGTTTAAATGTCACTAGTTGTCTGTTTAAATGTCACTAGTTGTTGTCTGTTTAAATGTCACTAGTTATCTGTTTAAATGTCACTAGTTGTTGTCTGTTTAAATGTCACTAGTTGTCTGTTTAAATGTCACTAGTTGTCTGTTTAAATGTCACTAGTTGTCTGTTTAAATGTCACTAGTTGTCTGTTTAAATGTCACTAGTTGTCTGTTTAAATGTCACTAGTTGTTGTCTGTTTAAATGTCACTAGTTGTCTGTTTAAATGTCACTAGTTGTCTGTTTAAATGGCACCAGTTGTTGTCTGTTTAAATGTCACTAGTTATCTGTTTAAATGTCACTAGTTGTTGTCTGTTTAAATGTCACTAGTTGTCTGTTTAAATGTCACTAGTTGTCTGTTTTAATGTCACTAGTTGTGTGTTTAAATGTCACTAGTTGTGTGTTTAAATGTCACTAGTTGTGTGTTTAAATGTCACTAGTTGTGTGTTTAAATGTCACTAGGTGTCTGTTTAAATGTCACTAGTTGTCTGTTTAAATGTCACTAGTTGTTGTCTGTTAAATGTCACTAGTTGTCTGTTTAAATGTCACTAGTTGTCTGTTTAAATGTCACTAGTTGTCTGTTTAAATGTCACTAGTTGTCTGTTTAAATGTCACTAGTTGTCTGTTTAAATGTCACTAGTTGTTGTCTTTTTAAATGTCACTAGTTGTCTGTTTAAATGTCACTAGTTGTTGTCTGTTTAAATGTCACTAGTTGTCTGTTTAAATGTCACTAGTTGTCTGTTTAAATGTCACTAGTTGTTGTCTGTTTAAATGTCACTAGTTGTCTGTTTAAATGTCACTAGTTGTCTGTTTAAATGTCACTAGTTGTTGTCTGTTAAATGTCACTAGTTGTCTGTTTAAATGTCACTAGTTGTCTGTTTAAATGTCACTAGTTGTCTGTTTAAATGTCACTAGTTGTCTGTTTAAATGTCACTAGTTGTCTGTTTAAATGCCACTAGTTGTCTGTTTAAATGTCACTAGTTGTCTGTTTAAATGTCACTAGTTGTCTGTTTAAATGTCACTAGTTGTCTGTTTAAATGTCACTAGTTGTCTGTTTAAATGTCACTAGTTGTCTGTTTAAATGTCACTAGTTGTCTGTTAAATGTCACTAGTTGTCTGTTTAAATGTCACTTGTTGTCTGTTTAAATGTCACCAGTTTTCTGTTTAAATGTCACTAGTTGTTGTCTGTTAAATGACACTAGTTGTCTGTTTAAATGTCACTAGTTGTCTGTTTAAATGGGACCAGTTGTTGTCTGTTTAAATGTCACTAGTTGTCTGTTTAAATGTCACTAGTTGTTGTCTGTTTAAATGTCACTAGTTGTCTGTTTAAATGTCACACTAGTTGTGTTATGAACTTGAGTGAAGACCCAAAAGCGGTTTTAACAGAAAACAGAGTTCTTTAATGAAAAACAGGAATGGCATAAATCCTCTTCCAACGTTGTCAGCGGAACAAAAATAACGTTAGTATAGTGCAGGATGCACCTGCCAGGCAGACTCCGACAGAACAGGACAAGGTGGAAGCAAACGAGACGACAGCTTGCTTCTGGCATCAAAAAACACAAACAAGAATCAGACACTGAAAGTAGCAGGAACACAGAGAGAAATAGAGACCTAATCAGAGGGGGAAGAGAGAACAGGTGGGGAAAGAGTGAATGAGCTAGTTAGGGGAAATGTAGAACAGCTGAAGAATGAGAGACAGAGAAGGTAACCTAAAAAGACCAGCAGAGAGAGACAGAGTGAAGAGAAAGGACAGGAACAGACATAAGACATGACAAGTTGTCTGTTTAAATGTCACTAGTTGTCTGTTTAAATGTCACTAGTTGTCTGTTTAAATGTCACTAGTTGTCTGTTTAAATGTCACTAGTTGTCTGTTTAAATGTCACTAGTTGTCTGTTTAAATGTCACTAGTTGTCTGTTTAAATGTCACTAGTTGTCTGTTTAAATGTCATTAGTTGTCTGTTTAAATGTCACCAGTTGTCTGTTTAAATGTCACTAGTTGTTGTCTGTTAAATGACACTAGTTGTCTGTTTAAATGTCACTAGTTGTCTGTTTAAATGGCACCAGTTGTTGTCTGTTTAAATGTCACTACTTGTCTGTTTAAATGCCAGTAGTTGTCTGTTTAAATGTCACTAGTTGTCTGTTTAAATGGCACCAGTTGTTGTCTGTTTAAATGTCACTAGTTATCTGTTTAAATGTCACTAGTTGTTGTCTGTTTAAATGTCACTAGTTGTCTGTTTAAATGTCACTAGTTGTCTGTTTAAATGTCACTAGTTGTCTGTTTAAATGTCACTAGTTGTCTGTTTAAATGTCACTAGTTGTCTGTTTAAATGTCACTAGTTGTTGTCTGTTTAAATGTCACTAGTTGTCTGTTTAAATGTCACTAGTTGTCTGTTTAAATGGCACCAGTTGTTGTCTGTTTAAATGTCACTAGTTATCTGTTTAAATGTCACTAGTTGTTGTCTGTTTAAATGTCACTAGTTGTCTGTTTAAATGTCACTAGTTGTCTGTTTTAATGTCACTAGTTGTGTGTTTAAATGTCACTAGTTGTGTGTTTAAATGTCACTAGTTGTGTGTTTAAATGTCACTAGTTGTGTGTTTAAATGTCACTAGGTGTCTGTTTAAATGTCACTAGTTGTCTGTTTAAATGTCACTAGTTGTTGTCTGTTAAATGTCACTAGTTGTCTGTTTAAATGTCACTAGTTGTCTGTTTAAATGTCACTAGTTGTCTGTTTAAATGTCACTAGTTGTCTGTTTAAATGTCACTAGTTGTCTGTTTAAATGTCACTAGTTGTTGTCTTTTTAAATGTCACTAGTTGTCTGTTTAAATGTCACTAGTTGTTGTCTGTTTAAATGTCACTAGTTGTCTGTTTAAATGTCACTAGTTGTCTGTTTAAATGTCACTAGTTGTTGTCTGTTTAAATGTCACTAGTTGTCTGTTTAAATGTCACTAGTTGTCTGTTTAAATGTCACTAGTTGTTGTCTGTTAAATGTCACTAGTTGTCTGTTTAAATGTCACTAGTTGTCTGTTTAAATGTCACTAGTTGTCTGTTTAAATGTCACTAGTTGTCTGTTTAAATGTCACTAGTTGTCTGTTTAAATGTCACTAGTTGTCTGTTTAAATGTCACTAGTTGTCTGTTTAAATGTCACTAGTTGTCTGTTTAAATGTCACTAGTTGTTGTATGTTTATATGTCACTAGTTGTCTGTTTAAATGTCACTAGTTGTTGTCTGTTTAAATGTCACTAGTTGTCTGTTTAAATGTCACTAGTTGTCTGTTTAAATGTCACTAGTTGTCTGTTTAAATGTCACTAAGTTGTCTGTTTAAATGTCACTAGTTGTCTGTTTAAATGTCACTAGTTGTCTGTTTAAATGTCACTAGTTGTCTGTTTAAATGTCACTAGTTGTTGTCTGTTTAAATGTCACTAGTTGTCTGTTTAAATGTCACTAGTTGTCTGTTTAAATGTCACTAGTTGTCTGTTTAAATGTCACTTGTTGTCTGTTTAAATGACACTAGTTGTCTGTTAAATGTCACTAGTTGTGTGTTTAAATGTCACTAGGTGTCTGTTTAAATGTCACTAGTTGTCTGTTTAAATGTCACTAGTTGTCTGTTTAAATGTCACTAGTTGTCTGTTTAAATGTCACTAGTTGTCTGTTTAAATGTCACTAGTTGTCTGTTTAAATGTCACTAGTTGTCTGTTTTAATGTCACCAGTTGTCTGTTTAAATGTCACTAGTTGTTGTCTGTTAAATGACACTAGTTGTCTGTTTAAATGTCACTAGTTGTCTGTTTAAATGGCACCAGTTGTTGTCTTTTTAAATGTCACTAGTTGTCTGTTTAAATGTCACTAGTTGTTGTCTGTTTAAATGTCACTAGTTGTCTGTTTAAATTTCACTAGTTGTCTGTTTAAATGTCACTAGTTGTTGTCTGTTTAAATGTCACTAGTTGTCTGTTTAAATGTCACTAGTTGTCTGTTTAAATGTCACTAGTTGTTGTCTGTTAAATGTCACTAGTTGTCTGTTTAAATGTCACTAGTTGTCTGTTTAAATGTCACTAGTTGTCTGTTTAAATGTCACTAGTTGTCTGTTTAAATGTCACTAGTTGTCTGTTTAAATGTCACTAGTTGTCTGTTTAAATGTCACTAGTTGTCTGTTTAAATGTCACTAGTTGTCTGTTTAAATGTCACTAGTTGTTGTATGTTTATATGTCACTAGTTGTCTGTTTAAATGTCACTAGTTGTTGTCTGTTTAAATGTCACTAGTTGTCTGTTTAAATGTCACTAGTTGTCTGTTTAAATGTCACTAGTTGTCTGTTTAAATGTCACTAAGTTGTCTGTTTAAATGTCACTAGTTGTCTGTTTAAATGTCACTAGTTGTCTGTTTAAATGTCACTAGTTGTCTGTTTAAATGTCACTAGTTGTTGTCTGTTTAAATGCCACTAGTTGTCTGTTTAAATGTCACTAGTTGTCTGTTTAAATGTCACTAGTTGTCTGTTTAAATGTCACTTGTTGTCTGTTTAAATGACACTAGTTGTCTGTTAAATGTCACTAGTTGTGTGTTTAAATGTCACTAGGTGTCTGTTTAAATGTCACTAGTTGTCTGTTTAAATGTCACTAGTTGTCTGTTTAAATGTCACTAGTTGTCTGTTTAAATGTCACTAGTTGTCTGTTTAAATGTCACTAGTTGTCTGTTTAAATGTCACTAGTTGTCTGTTTTAATGTCACCAGTTGTCTGTTTAAATGTCACTAGTTGTTGTCTGTTAAATGACACTAGTTGTCTGTTTAAATGTCACTAGTTGTCTGTTTAAATGGCACCAGTCGTTGTCTGTTTAAATGTCACTAGTTGTCTGTTTAAATGTCACTAGTTGTCTGTTTAAATGCCACTAGTTGTCTGTTTAAATGTCACTAGTTGTCTGTTTAAATGGCACCAGTTGTTGTCTGTTTAAATGTCACTAGTTGTTGTCTGTTTAAATGTCACTAGTTGTCTGTTTAAATGTCACTAGTTGTCTGTTTAAATGTCACTAGTTGTCTGTTTAAATGTCACTAGTTGTCTGTTTAAATGTCACTAGTTGTCTGTTTAAATGTCACTAGTTGTCTGTTTAAATGTCACTAGTTGTCTGTTTAAATGTCACTAGTTGTCTGTTTAAATGTCACTAGTTGTCTGTTAAATGACACTAGTTGTCTGTTTAAATGTCACTAGTTGTCTGTTTAAATGGCACCAGTTGTTGTCTGTTTAAATGTCACTAGTTGTCTGTTTAAATGTCACTAGTTGTCTGTTTAAATGCCAGTAGTTGTCTGTTTAAATGTCACTAGTTGTCTGTTTAAATGGCACCAGTTGTTGTCTGTTTAAATGTCACTAGTTGTCTGTTTAAATGTCACTAGTTGTTGTCTGTTTAAATGTCACTAGTTGTCTGTTTAAATGTCACTAGTTGTCTGTTTAAACGTCAACAGTTGTCTGTTTAAATGTTACTAGTTGTCTGTTTAAATGTCACTAGTTGTCTGTTTAAATGTCACTAGTTGTCTGTTTAAATGTCACTAGTTGTTGTCTGTTTAAATGTCACTAGTTGTCTGTTTAAATGTCACTAAGTTGTCTGTTTAAATGTCACTAGTTGTCTGTTTAAATGTCACTAGTTGTATGTTTAAATGTCACTAGTTGTCTGTTTAAATGTCACTAGTTGTTGTCTGTTTAAATGTCACTAGTTGTCTGTTTAAATGTCACTAGTTGTCTATTTAAATGTCACTAGTTGGCTGTTTAAATGTCACTTGTTGTCTGTTTAAATGACACTAGTTGTCTGTTAAATGTCACTAGTTGTCTGTTTAAATGTCACTTGTTGTCTGTTTAAATGTCACCAGTTTTCTGTTTAAATGTCACTAGTTGTTGTCTGTTAAATGACACTAGTTGTCTGTTTAAATGTCACTAGTTGTCTGTTTAAATGGGACCAGTTGTTGTCTGTTTAAATGTCACTAGTTGTCTGTTTAAATGTCACTAGTTGTCTGTTTAAATGTCACTAGTTGTCTGTTTAAATGGCACCAGTTGTTGTCTGTTTAAATGTCACTAGTTGTCTGTTTAAATGTCACTAGTTGTTGTCTGTTTAAATGTCACTAGTTGTCTGTTTAAATGTCACTAGTTGTCTGTTTAAATGTCACTAGTTGTCTGTTTAAATGTCACTAGTTGTCTGTTTAAATGTCACTAGTTGTCTGTTTAAATGTCACTAGTTGTCTGTTTAAATGTCACTAGTTGTCTGTTTAAATGTCACTAGTTGTCTGTTTAAATGTCACTAGTTGTCTGTTTAAATGTCACCAGTTGTCTGTTTAAATGTCACTAGTTGTTGTCTGTTAAATGACACTAGTTGTCTGTTTAAATGTCACTAGTTGTCTGTTTAAATGGCACCAGTTGTTGTCTGTTTAAATGTCACTAGTTGTCTGTTTAAATGTCACTAGTTGTCTGTTTAAATGCCAGTAGTTGTCTGTTTAAATGTCACTAGTTGTCTGTTTAAATGGCACCAGTTGTTGTCTGTTTAAATGTCACTAGTTGTCTGTTTAAATGTCACTAGTTGTTGTCTGTTTAAATGTCACTAGTTGTCTGTTTAAATGTCACTAGTTGTTGTCTGTTTAAATGTCACTAGTTGTCTGTTTAAATGTCACTAGTTGTCTGTTTAAATGTCACTAGTTGTCTGTTTAAATGTCACTAGTTGTCTGTTTAAATGTCACTAGTTGTCTGTTTAAATGTCACTAGTTGTCTGTTTAAATGGCACCAGTTGTTGTCTGTTTAAATGTCACTAGTTGTCTGTTTAAATGTCACTAGTTGTTGTCTGTTTAAATGTCACTAGTTGTCTGTTTAAATGTCACTAGTTGTCTGTTTAAATGTCACTAGTTGTCTGTTTAAATGTCACTAGTTGTCTGTTTAAATGTCACTAGTTGTCTGTTTAAATGTCACTAGTTGTCTGTTTAAATGTCACTAGTTGTCTGTTTAAATGTCACTAGTTGTCTGTTTAAATGTCACTAGTTGTCTGTTTAAATGTCACTAGTTGTCTGTTTAAATGTCACCAGTTGTCTGTTTAAATGTCACTAGTTGTTGTCTGTTAAATGACACTAGTTGTCTGTTTAAATGTCACTAGTTGTCTGTTTAAATGCCAGTAGTTGTCTGTTTAAATGTCACTAGTTGTCTGTTTAAATGGCACCAGTTGTTGTCTGTTTAAATGTCACTAGTTGTCTGTTTAAATGTCACTAGTTGTTGTCTGTTTAAATGTCACTAGTTGTCTGTTTAAATGTCACTAGTTGTCTGTTTAAATGTCACTAGTTGTCTGTTTAAATGTCACTAGTTGTCTGTTTAAATGTCACTAGTTGTCTGTTTAAATGTCACTAGTTGTTGTCTGTTTAAATGTCACTAGTTGTCTGTTTAAATGTCACTAGTTGTCTGTTTAAATGGCACCAGTTGTTGTCTGTTTAAATGTCACTAGTTATCTGTTTAAATGTCACTAGTTGTTGTCTGTTTAAATGTCACTAGTTGTCTGTTTAAATGTCACTAGTTGTCTGTTTAAATGTCACTAGTTGTCTGTTTAAATGGCACCAGTTGTTGTCTGTTTAAATGTCACTAGTTGTCTGTTTAAATGTCACTAGTTGTTGTCTGTTTAAATGTCACTAGTTGTCTGTTTAAATGTCACTAGTTGTCTGTTTAAATGTCACTAGTTGTCTGTTTAAATGTCACTAGTTGTCTGTTTAAATGTCACTAGTTGTCTGTTTAAATGTCACTAGTTGTCTGTTTAAATGTCACTAGTTGTCTGTTTAAATGTCACTAGTTGTCTGTTTAAATGTCACTAGTTGTCTGTTTAAATGTCACCAGTTGTCTGTTTAAATGTCACTAGTTGTTGTCTGTTAAATGACACTAGTTGTCTGTTTAAATGTCACTAGTTGTCTGTTTAAATGCCAGTAGTTGTCTGTTTAAATGTCACTAGTTGTCTGTTTAAATGGCACCAGTTGTTGTCTGTTTAAATGTCACTAGTTGTCTGTTTAAATGTCACTAGTTGTTGTCTGTTTAAATGTCACTAGTTGTCTGTTTAAATGTCACTAGTTGTCTGTTTAAATGTCACTAGTTGTCTGTTTAAATGTCACTAGTTGTCTGTTTAAATGTCACTAGTTGTCTGTTTAAATGTCACTAGTTGTTGTCTGTTTAAATGTCACTAGTTGTCTGTTTAAATGTCACTAGTTGTCTGTTTAAATGTCACTAGTTGTCTGTTTAAATGTCACTAGTTGTCTGTTTAAATGTCACTAGTTGTCTGTTAAATGTCACTAGTTGTCTGTTTAAATGTCACTAAGTTGTCTGTTTTAATGTCACTAGTTGTCTGTTTAAATGTCACTAGTTGTCTGTTTAAATGTCACTAGTTGTCTGTTAAATGTCACTAGTTGTCTGTTTAAATGTCACTAAGTTCTCTGTTTTAATGTCACTAGTTGTCTGTTTAAATGTCACTAGTTGTCTGTTTAAATGTCACTAGTTGTGTGTTTAAATGTCACTAGTTGTGTGTTTAAATGTCACTAGTTGTGTGTTTAAATGTCACTAGGTGTCTGTTTAAATGTCACTAGTTGTCTGTTTAAATGTCACTAGTTGTTGTCTGTTAAATGTCACTAGTTGTCTGTTTAAATGTCACTAGTTGTCTGTTTAAATGTCACTAGTTGTCTGTTTAAATGTCACTAGTTGTCTGTTTAAATGTCACTAGTTGTCTGTTTAAATGTCACTAGTTGTTGTCTGTTAAATGACACTAGTTGTCTGTTTAAATGTCACTAGTTGTCTGTTTAAATGGGACCAGTTGTTGTCTGTTTAAATGTCACTAGTTGTCTGTTTAAATGTCACTAGTTGTCTGTTTAAATGTCACTAGTTGTCTGTTTAAATGGCACCAGTTGTTGTCTGTTTAAATGTCACTAGTTGTCTGTTTAAATGTCACTAGTTGTTGTCTGTTTAAATGTCACTAGTTGTCTGTTTAAATGTCACTAGTTGTCTGTTTAAATGTCACTAGTTGTCTGTTTAAATGTCACTAGTTGTCTGTTTAAATGTCACTAGTTGTCTGTTTAAATGTCACTAGTTGTCTGTTTAAATGTCACTAGTTGTCTGTTTAAATGTCACTAGTTGTCTGTTTAAATGTCACTAGTTGTCTGTTTAAATGTCACCAGTTGTCTGTTTAAATGTCACTAGTTGTTGTCTGTTAAATGACACTAGTTGTCTGTTTAAATGTCACTAGTTGTCTGTTTAAATGGCACCAGTTGTTGTCTGTTTAAATGTCACTAGTTGTCTGTTTAAATGTCACTAGTTGTCTGTTTAAATGCCAGTAGTTGTCTGTTTAAATGTCACTAGTTGTCTGTTTAAATGGCACCAGTTGTTGTCTGTTTAAATGTCACTAGTTGTCTGTTTAAATGTCACTAGTTGTTGTCTGTTTAAATGTCACTAGTTGTCTGTTTAAATGTCACTAGTTGTCTGTTTAAATGTCACTAGTTGTCTGTTTAAATGTCACTAGTTGTCTGTTTAAATGTCACTAGTTGTCTGTTTAAATGTCACTAGTTGTCTGTTTAAATGTCACTAGTTGTCTGTTTAAATGTCACCAGTTGTCTGTTTAAATGTCACTAGTTGTTGTCTGTTAAATGACACTAGTTGTCTGTTTAAATGTCACTAGTTGTCTGTTTAAATGGCACCAGTTGTTGTCTGTTTAAATGTCACTAGTTGTCTGTTTAAATGTCACTAGTTGTCTGTTTAAATGCCAGTAGTTGTCTGTTTAAATGTCACTAGTTGTCTGTTTAAATGGCACCAGTTGTTGTCTGTTTAAATGTCACTAGTTGTCTGTTTAAATGTCACTAGTTGTTGTCTGTTTAAATGTCACTAGTTGTCTGTTTAAATGTCACTAGTTGTCTGTTTAAATGTCACTAGTTGTCTGTTTAAATGTCACTAGTTGTCTGTTTAAATGTCACTAGTTGTCTGTTTAAATGTCACTAGTTGTTGTCTGTTTAAATGTCACTAGTTGTCTGTTTAAATGTCACTAGTTGTCTGTTTAAATGGGACCAGTTGTTGTCTGTTTAAATGTCACTAGTTGTCTGTTTAAATGTCACTAGTTGTCTGTTTAAATGTCACTAGTTGTCTGTTTAAATGGCACCAGTTGTTGTCTGTTTAAATGTCACTAGTTGTCTGTTTAAATGTCACTAGTTGTTGTCTGTTTAAATGTCACTAGTTGTCTGTTTAAATGTCACTAGTTGTCTGTTTAAATGTCACTAGTTGTCTGTTTAAATGTCACTAGTTGTCTGTTTAAATGTCACTAGTTGTCTGTTTAAATGTCACTAGTTGTCTGTTTAAATGTCACTAGTTGTCTGTTTAAATGTCACTAGTTGTCTGTTTAAATGTCACTAGTTGTCTGTTTAAATGTCACCAGTTGTCTGTTTAAATGTCACTAGTTGTTGTCTGTTAAATGACACTAGTTGTCTGTTTAAAAGTCACTAGTTGTCTGTTTAAATGCCAGTAGTTGTCTGTTTAAATGTCACTAGTTGTCTGTTTAAATGTCACTAGTTGTTGTCTGTTTAAATGTCACTAGTTGTCTGTTTAAATGTCACTAGTTGTCTGTTTAAATGTCACTAGTTGTCTGTTTAAATGTCACTAGTTGTCTGTTTAAATGTCACTAGTTGTCTGTTTAAATGTCACTAGTTGTTGTCTGTTTAAATGTCACTAGTTGTCTGTTTAAATGTCACTAGTTGTCTGTTTAAATGGCACCAGTTGTTGTCTGTTTAAATGTCACTAGTTATCTGTTTAAATGTCACTAGTTGTTGTCTGTTTAAATGTCACTAGTTGTCTGTTTAAATGTCACTAGTTGTCTGTTTTAATGTCACTAGTTGTGTGTTTAAATGTCACTAGTTGTGTGTTTAAATGTCACTAGTTGTGTGTTTAAATGTCACTAGTTGTGTGTTTAAATGTCACTAGGTGTCTGTTTAAATGTCACTAGTTGTTGTCTGTTAAATGTCACTAGTTGTCTGTTTAAATGTCACTAGTTGTCTGTTTAAATGTCACTAGTTGTCTGTTTAAATGTCACTAGTTGTCTGTTTAAATGTCACTAGTTGTCTGTTTAAATGTCACTAGTTGTTGTCTTTTTAAATGTCACTAGTTGTCTGTTTAAATGTCACTAGTTGTTGTCTGTTTAAATGTCACTAGTTGTCTGTTTAAATGTCACTAGTTGTCTGTTTAAATGTCACTAGTTGTTGTCTGTTTAAATGTCACTAGTTGTCTGTTTAAATGTCACTAGTTGTCTGTTTAAATGTCACTAGTTGTCTGTTTAAATGTCACTAGTTGTTGTCTGTTAAATGTCACTAGTTGTCTGTTTAAATGTCACTAGTTGTCTGTTTAAATGTCACTAGTTGTCTGTTTAAATGTCACTAGTTGTCTGTTTAAATGTCACTAGTTGTCTGTTTAAATGTCACTAGTTGTTGTATGTTTATATGTCACTAGTTGTCTGTTTAAATGTCACTAGTTGTTGTCTGTTTAAATGTCACTAGTTGTCTGTTTAAATGTCACTAGTTGTCTGTTTAAATGTCACTAGTTGTCTGTTTAAATGTCACTAGTTGTCTGTTTAAATGTCACTAGTTGTCTGTTTAAATGTCACTAGTTGTTGTCTGTTTAAATGTCACTAGTTGTCTGTTTAAATGTCACTAGTTGTCTGTTTAAATGGGACCAGTTGTTGTCTGTTTAAATGTCACTAGTTGTCTGTTTAAATGTCACTAGTTGTCTGTTTAAATGTCACTAGTTGTCTGTTTAAATGGCACCAGTTGTTGTCTGTTTAAATGTCACTAGTTGTCTGTTTAAATGTCACTAGTTGTTGTCTTTTTAAATGTCACTAGTTGTCTGTTTAAATGTCACTAATTGTTGTCTGTTTAAATGTCACTAGTTGTCTGTTTAAATGTCACTAGTTGTCTGTTTAAATGTCACTAGTTGTCTGTTTAAATGTCACTAGTTGTCTGTTTAAATGTCACTAGTTGTCTGTTTAAATGTCACTAGTTGTCTGTTTAAATGTCACTAGTTGTCTGTTTAAATGTCACTAGTTGTCTGTTTAAATGTCACCAGTTGTCTGTTTAAATGTCACTAGTTGTTGTCTGTTAAATGACACTAGTTGTCTGTTTAAATGTCACTAGTTGTCTGTTTAAATGCCAGTAGTTGTCTGTTTAAATGTCACTAGTTGTCTGTTTAAATGTCTCTAGTTGTTGTCTGTTTAAATGTCACTAGTTGTCTGTTTAAATGTCACTAGTTGTCTGTTTAAATGTCACTAGTTGTCTGTTTAAATGTCACTAGTTGTTGTCTGTTTAAATGTCACTAGTTGTCTGTTTAAATGTCACTAGTTGTCTGTTTAAATGGCACCAGTTGTTGTCTGTTTAAATGTCACTAGTTATCTGTTTAAATGTCACTAGTTGTTGTCTGTTTAAATGTCACTAGTTGTCTGTTTAAATGTCACTAGTTGTCTGTTTTAATGTCACTAGTTGTGTGTTTAAATGTCACTAGTTGTGTGTTTAAATGTCACTAGTTGTGTGTTTAAATGTCACTAGTTGTGTGTTTAAATGTCACTAGGTGTCTGTTTAAATGTCACTAGTTGTCTGTTTAAATGTCACTAGTTGTTGTCTGTTAAATGTCACTAGTTGTCTGTTTAAATGTCACTAGTTGTCTGTTTAAATGTCACTAGTTGTCTGTTTAAATGTCACTAGTTGTCTGTTTAAATGTCACTAGTTGTCTGTTTAAATGTCACTAGTTGTTGTCTTTTTAAATGTCACTAGTTGTCTGTTTAAATGTCACTAGTTGTTGTCTGTTTAAATGTCACTAGTTGTCTGTTTAAATGTCACTAGTTGTCTGTTTAAATGTCACTAGTTGTTGTCTGTTTAAATGTCACTAGTTGTCTGTTTAAATGTCACTAGTTGTCTGTTTAAATGTCACTAGTTGTTGTCTGTTAAATGTCACTAGTTGTCTGTTTAAATGTCACTAGTTGTCTGTTTAAATGTCACTAGTTGTCTGTTTAAATGTCACTAGTTGTCTGTTTAAATGTCACTAGTTGTCTGTTTAAATGTCACTAGTTGTTGTATGTTTATATGTCACTAGTTGTCTGTTTAAATGTCACTAGTTGTTGTCTGTTTAAATGTCACTAGTTGTCTGTTTAAATGTCACTAGTTGTCTGTTTAAATGTCACTAGTTGTCTGTTTAAATGTCACTAGTTGTCTGTTTAAATGTCACTAGTTGTCTGTTTAAATGTCACTAGTTGTTGTCTGTTTAAATGTCACTAGTTGTCTGTTTAAATGTCACTAGTTGTCTGTTTAAATGCCACTAGTTGTCTGTTTTAATGTCACTAGTTGTCTGTTTAAATGACACTAGTTGTCTGTTTAAATGTCACTAGTTGTCACTTTAAATGTCACTAGTTGTTGTCTGTTTAAATGTCACTAGTTGTCTGTTTAAATGTCACTAGTTGTCTGTTTAAATGTCACTAGTTGTCTGTTTAAATGTCACTAGTTGTCTGTTTAAATGTCACTAGCTGTCTGTTTAAATGTCACTAGTTGTTGTCTGTTTAAATGTCACTAGTTGTCTGTTTAAATGTCACTAGTTGTCTGTTTAAATGTCACTAGTTGTCTGTTTAAATGTCACTAGTTGTCTGTTTAAATGTCACTAGTTGTCTGTTTAAATGTCACTAGGTGTCTGTTTAAATGACACTAGTTGTCTGTTTAAATGTCACTAGTTGTCTCTTTAAATGTCACTAGTTGTTGTCTGTTTAAATGTCACTAGTTGTCTGTTTAAATGTCACTAGTTGTCTCTTTAAATGTCACTAGTTGTTGTCTGTTTAAATGTCACTAGTTGTCTCTTTAAATGTCACTAGTTGTTGTCTGTTTAAATGTCACTAGTTGTCTGTTTAAATGTCACTAGTTGTCTGTTGAAATGTCACTAGTTGTCTGTTTAAATGTCACTAGTTGTCTCTTTAAATGTCACTAGTTGTTGTCTGTTTAAATGTCACTAGTTGTCTGTTTAAATGTTACTTGTTGTCTGTTTAAATGTCACTAGTTGTCTGTTTAAATGTCACTAGTTGTGTATTTAAATGTCACTAGTTGTCTCTTTAAATGTCACTAGTTGTTGTCTGTTTAAATGTCACTAGTTGTCTGTTTAAATGTCACTAGTTGTCACTTTAAATGTCACTAGTTGTTGTCTGTTTAAATGTCACTAGTTGTCTGTTTAAATGTCACTAGTTGTCTCTTTAAATGTCACTAGTTGTTGTCTGTTTAAATGTCACTAGTTGTCTGTTTAAATGTCACTAGTTGTCTGTTGAAATGTCACTAGTGGTCTGTTTAAATGTCACTAGTTGTCTCTTTAAATGTCACTAGTTGTTGTCTGTTTAAATGTCACTAGTTGTCTGTTTAAATGTCACCTGTTGTCTGTTTAAATGTCACTAGTTGTCTGTTTAAATGTCACTAGTTGTGTGTTTAAATGTCACTAGTTGTCTGTTTAAATGTCACTAGTTGTCTGTTAAATGACACTAGTTGTCTGTTTAAATGTCACTAGTTGTCTGTTTAAATGTCACTAGTTGTTGTCTGTTTAAATGCCACTAGTTGTTGTCTGTTTAAATGTCACTAGTTATCTGTTTAAATGTCACTAGTTGTCTGTTTAAATGTCACTAGTTGTTGTCTGTTTAAATGTCACTAGTTGTCTGTTTAAATGTCACTAGTTGTCTGTTTAAATGTCACTAGTTGTCTGTTTAAATGTCACTAGTTGTCTGTTTAAATGTCACTAGTTGTCTGTTTAAATGTCACTAGTTGTTGTCTGTTTAAATGTCACTAGTTGTCTGTTTAAATGTCACTAGTTGTCTGTTTAAATGTCACTAGTTGTCTGTTTAAATGTCACTAGTTGTCTGTTTAAATGTCACTAGTTGTCTGTTAAATGTCACTAGTTGTCTGTTTAAATGTCACTAAGTTGTCTGTTTTAATGTCACTAGTTGTCTGTTTAAATGTCACTAGTTGTCTGTTTAAATGTCACTAGTTGTCTGTTAAATGTCACTAGTTGTCTGTTTAAATGTCACTAAGTTCTCTGTTTTAATGTCACTAGTTGTCTGTTTAAATGTCACTAGTTGTCTGTTTAAATGTCACTAGTTGTCTGTTTAAATGTCACTAGTTGTTGTCTGTTTAAATGCCACTAGTTGTTGTCTGTTTAAATGTCACTAGTTATCTGTTTAAATGTCACTAGTTGTCTGTTTAAATGTCACTAGTTGTTGTCTGTTTAAATGTCACTAGTTGTCTGTTTAAATGTCACTAGTTGTCTGTTTAAATGTCACTAGTTGTCTGTTTAAATGTCACTAGTTGTCTGTTTAAATGTCACTAGTTGTCTGTTTAAATGTCACTAGTTGTTGTCTGTTTAAATGTCACTAGTTGTCTGTTTAAATGTCACTAGTTGTCTGTTTAAATGTCACTAGTTGTCTGTTTAAATGTCACTAGTTGTCTGTTTAAATGTCACTAGTTGTCTGTTAAATGTCACTAGTTGTCTGTTTAAATGTCACTAAGTTGTCTGTTTTAATGTCACTAGTTGTCTGTTTAACTGTCACTAGTTGTCTGTTTAAATGTCACTAGTTGTTGTCTGTTTAAATGTCACTAGTTGTCTGTTTAAATGTCACTAGTTCTCTGTTTTAATGTCACTAGTTGTCTGTTTAAATGTCACTAGTTGTCTGTTTAAATGTCACTAGTTGTCTGTTTAAATGTCACTAGTTGTCTGTTTAAATGTCACTAGTTGTTGTCTGTTTAAATGTCACTAGTTGTCTGTTTAAATGTCACTAGTTGTCTGTTTAAATGTCACTAGTTGTTTGTTTAAATGTCACTAGTTGTCTGTTTAAATGTCACTAGTTGTCTTTTAAATGTCACTAGTTGTCTGTTTAAATGTCACTAGTTGTCTGTTTAAATGTCACTAGTTGTCTGTTAAATGTCACTAGTTGTCTGTTTAAATGTCACTAAGTTGTCTGTTTTAATGTCACTAGTTGTCTGTTTAAATGTCACTAGTTGTCTGTTTAAATGTCACTAGTTGTCTGTTTAAATGTCACTAGTTGTCTGTTTTAATGTCACTAAGTTCTCTGTTTTAATGTCACTAGTTGTCTGTTTAAATGTCACTAGTTGTCTGTTTAAATGTCACTAGTTGTCTGTTTAAATGTCACTAGTTGTCTGTTTAAATGTCACTAGTTGTTGTCTGTTTAAATGTCACTAGTTGTCTGTTTAAATGTCACTAGTTGTCTGTTTAAATGTCACTAGTTGTTTGTTTAAATGTCACTAGTTGTCTGTTTAAATGTCACTAGTTGTCTTTTAAATGTCACTAGTTGTCTTTTAAATGTCACTAGTTGTTGTCTGTTAAATGTCACTAGTTGTTGTCTGTTTAAATGTCACTAGTTGTCTGTTTAAATGTCACTAGTTGTCTGTTTAAATGTCACTAGTTGTCTGTTTAAATGTCACTAGTTGTCTGTTTAAATGTCACTAGTTGTCTGTTTAAATGTCACTAGTTGTCTTTTAAATGTCACTAGTTGTTGTCTGTTAAATGTCACTAGTTGTTGTCTGTTTAAATGTCACTAGCTGTCTGTTTAAATGTCAATTGTTGTCTGTTTAAATGTCACTAGTTGTTGTCTGTTTAAATGTCACTAGTTGTATGTTTAAATGTCACTAGTTGTCTGTTTAAATGTCACTAGTTGTCTGTTTAAATGTCACTAGTTGTCTTTTAAATGTCACTAGTTGTTGTCTGTTAAATGTCACTAGTTGTTGTCTGTTTAAATGTCACTAGTTGTCTGTTTAAATGTCACTAGTTGTCTGTTTAAATGTCACTAGTTGTCTGTTTAAATGTCACTAGTTGTCTGTTTAAATGTCACTAGTTGTCTGTTTAAATGTCACTAGTTGTTGTCTGTTTAAATGTCACTAGTTGTCTGTTTAAATGTCACTAGTTGTCTGTTTAAATGTCACTAGTTGTTGTCTGTTTAAATGTCACTAGTTGTCTGTTTAAATGTCACTAGTTGTCTGTTTAAATGTCACTAGTTGTTGTCTGTTTAAATGTCACTAGTTGTGTGTTTAAATGTCACTAGTTGTGTGTTTAAATGTCACTAGTTGTGTGTTTAAATGTCACTAGTTGTGTGTTTAAATGTCACTAGTTGTTGTCTGTTTAAATGTCACTAGTTGTCTGTTTAAATGTCACTAGTTGTCTGTTTAAATGTCACTAGTTGTTGTCTGTTTAAATGTCACTAGTTGTCTGTTTAAATGTCACTAGTTGTCTGTTTAAATGTCACTAGTTGTCTTTTAAATGTCACTAGTTGTTGTCTGTTAAATGTCACTAGTTGTTGTCTGTTTAAATGTCACTAGTTGTCTGTTTAAATGTCACTAGTTGTCTGTTTAAATGTCACTAGTTGTCTGTTTAAATGTCACTAGTTGCCTGTTTAAATGTCACTAGTTGTGTGTTTAAATGTCACTAGTTGTCTGTTTAAATGTCACTAGTTGTTGTCTGTTTAAATGCCACTAGTTGTCTGTTTAACTGTCACTAGTTGTCTGTTTAAATGTCACTAGGTGTCTGTTTAAATGTCACTAGTTGTCTGTTTAAATGCCACTAGGTGTCTGTTTAAATGTCAACCCCACATTCAGGGGTTGGTGCTGGTTACATACAGGTGTTGGTGCTGGTTACATACAGTACAGGGGTTGGTGCTGGTTACATACAGGGGTTGGTGCTGGTTACATACAGGGGTTGGTGCTGGTTACATACAGTGGTTGGTGCTGGTTACACACAGTAGAAGGGTTGGTGCTGGTTACACACAGCACAGGGGTTGGTGCTGGTTACATACAGTACAGGGGTTGGTGCTGGTTAGACACAGTACAGGGGTTGGTGCTGGTTACATACAGTACAGGGGTTGGTGCTGGTTACATACAGTGCAGGGGTTGGTGCTGGTTACATATAGTACAGGGGTTGGTGCTGGTTACACAGTACAGGGGTTGGTGCTGATTACATACAGTACAGGGGTTGGTGCTGGTTACATACAGTACAGGGGTTGGTGCTGGTTACATACAGGGGTTGGTGCTGGTTACACACAGCACAGGGGTTGGTGCTGGTTACATACAGTACAGGGGTTGGTGCTGGTTACACACAGTACAGGGGTTGGTGCTGGTTACATACAGGGGTTGGTGCTGGTTACACACAGTACAGGGGTTGGTGCTGGTTACATACAGGGGTTGGTGCTGGTTACACACAGCACAGGGGTTGGTGCTGGTTACATACAGTACAGGGGTTGGTGCTGGTTACACACAGTACAGGGGTTGGTGCTGGTTACATACAGGGGTTGGTGCTGGTTACACACAGCACAGGGGTTGGTGCTGGTTACATACAGTACAGGGGTTGGTGCTGGTTACACACAGTACAGGGGTTGGTGCTGGTTACACACAGTACAGGGGTTGGTGCTGGTAACATACAGGGGTTGGTGCTGGTTACATACAGTACAGGGTTTGGTGCGGGTTACATACAGGGGTTGGTGCTGGTTCCACACAGTACAGGGGTTGGTGCTGGTTACAGCGTTTTTTTGTTGTCATGAAACAAAAGGCAGGCAGCTCTGCAGAACGGTTACTAGGTGGCACAGCCACATTTTCATAAAATCAGATTATTAAACCTAACTCTACTCCTTAACCCTGAACCCTAACCACAATGATGACCACAACACAGCCCTGTAGGGGTTGGTGCTGGGGCTTCAGACAGGAGGATGACGCTTTTAATTAAAGCTGTGATCAAGAGTAATGAAGTGGAAACAGAACACTAAAGCCTGTTTTTACCAGCATTAGATGTCAGTAGGACTGCCTGTAAATTATAGAGGCCTCAGTCTGCCCAGCCCCCTCTGAAGTCAGTAGAGCTAACGGCAGACAGCCTAGCCTCCTCTGAAGTCAGTAGAGCTAACGGCAGACTGCCCAGCCACCTCTAAAGTCAGTAGAGCTAAAGGCAGACTGCCCAGCCACCTCTAAAGTCAGTAGAGCTAACGGCAGACAGCCTAGCCTCCTCTGAAGTCAGTAGAGCTAACGGCAGACAGCCTAGCCTCCTCTGAAGTCAGTAGAGCTAACGGTAGACAGCCTAGCCACCTCTAAAGTCAGTAGCGCTAACGGCAGACAGCCTAGCCTCCTCTAAAGTCAGTAGAGCTAACGGCAGACAGCCTAGCCACCTCTGAAGTCAGTAGAGCTAACAGTAGACAGCCTAGCCTCCTCTGAAGTCAGTAGAGCTAACGGTAGACAGCCTAGCCACCTCTAAAGTCAGTAGAGCTAACGGTAGACAGCCTAGCCTCCTCTGAAGTCAGTAGAGCTAACGGTAGACAGCCTAGCCACCTCTAAAGTGAGTAGAGCTAACGGTAGACAGCCTAGCCTACTCTGAAGTCAGTAGAGCTAACGTTAGACAGCCCAGCCTACTCTGCCCTCCACTGATAAAATAGGCCTAGCTCTTTCCCCTCCTCTTCCTCCTCCTCCTCCTCCTCAGTTCGTCACCCTAGCCTGATAGTATACCTCCTCAAGGTGAATGACAGGAATTATGGTGGACTGTTTCAAAGGTCAGCGAGCTAGGGGTTACGCAATTAGAAAACCCTGTTATCATCACTCACCCAACCGGGCGGGTTCACTTTTTAATGCTCTTACTGTGAAATGACTGTGTCAATGTATGTAAATCTCACAGGCTGGCGCTAGCTAGTAGCACTTATACTAACACTCGGAAAACCTGTTCTAGCAATGAGACCCCGTGACCACAAATCACACAGCTATTCACACAGAAGGAGTGTCTCAAATGTAAACCTAGTCCCTATATAGTGCAGTATGTTTGACCAGTGAAATGTAAACCTACTCACTATATAGTGCAGTATGTTTGACCAGTGAAATGTAAACCGAGTTCCTATATAGTGCAGTATGTTTGACCAGTGAAATGGAAACCTACTCACTATATAGTGCAGTATTTTTGACCAGGGAAATGTAAACCGAGTTCCTATATAGTGCAGTATGTTTGACCAGTGAAATGTAAACCTACTCACTATATAGTGCAGTATGTTTGACCAGTGAAATGTAAACCGAGTTCCTATATAGTGCAGTATGTTTGACCAGTGAAATGGAAACCTACTCACTATATAGTGCAGTATTTTTGACCAGGGAAATGTAAACCGAGTTCCTATATAGTGCAGTATATTTGACCAGGGAAATGTAAACCGAGTTCCTATATAGTGCAGTATTTTTGACCAGGTAAATGTAAACCTAGTCCCTATATAGTGCAGTATTTTGACCAGGGAAATGTAAACCTAGTCTCTATATAGTGCAGTATTTTTGACCAGGGAAATGTAAACCGAGTTCCTATATAGTGCAGTATTTTTGACCAGGGAAATGTAAACCGAGTTCCTATATAGTGCAGTATTTTTGACCAGGTAAATGTAAACCTAGTCCATTTATAGTGCAGTATTTTGACCAGGGAAATGTAAACCTACTTACTATATAGTGCAGTATTTATGACCAGTGAAATGTAAACCTACTTACTATATAGTGCAATATTTTTGACCAGGGAAATGTAAACCTACTTACTATATAGTGCAGTATTTTTGACCAGGGAAATGTAAACCTAATTCATATATTGTGCAGTATTTTTGACCAGGGAAATGTAAACCTAGTCCCTTTATAGTGCAGTATTTTGACCACCAGGGAAATGTAAACCTAGTCCCTTTATAGTGCAGTATTTTTGACCAGGGAAATGTCAACCTACTTACTATATAGTGCAGTATTTTTGACCAGGGAAATGTCAACCTACTTACTATATAGTGCAGTATTTTTGACCAGGGAAATGTAAACCTACTTACTATATAGTGCAATATTTTTGACCAGGGAAATGTAAACCTACTTACTATATAGTGCAGTATTTTTGACCAGGGAAATGTAAACCTAGTCCCTTTATAGTGCAGTATTTTGACCAGTGAAATGTAAACCTACTTACTATATAGTGCAGTATTTATGACCAGTGAAATGTAAACCTACTCACTATATAGTGCAGTATTTTTGACCAGGGAAATGTAAACCTAGTCCATTTATAGTGCAGTATTTTGACCAGGGAAATGTAAACCTACTTACTATATGGTGCAGTATTTTTGACCAGGGAAATGTAAACCTAGTTCTATGTAATGCCGTATTTATGACCAGGGAAATGTACACCTAGTTCTATGTAATGCCGTATTTATGACCAGGGAAATGTACACCTAGTTCTATGTAATGCCGTATTTATGACCAGGGAAATGTAAACCTAGTCCCTATATAGTACAGTATTTTGACCAGGGAAATGTACACCTAGTTCTATGTAATGCAGTATTTTGACCAGGGAAATGTACACCTAGTTCTATGTAATGCCGTATTTATGACCAGGGAAATGTACACCTAGTTCTATGTAATGCCGTATTTATGACCAGGGAAATGTAAACCTAGTTCTATGTAATGCCGTATTTATGACCAGGGAAATGTACACCTAGTTCTATGTAATGCCGTATTTATGACCAGGGAAATGTACACCTAGTTCTATGTAATGCCGTATTTATGACCAGGGAAATGTACACCTAGTTCTATGTAATACCGTATTTATGACCAGGGAAATGTACACCTAGTTCTATGTAATGCCGTATTTATGACCAGGTAAATGTACACCTAGTTCTATGTAATGCCGTATTTATGACCAGGGAAATGTACACCTAGTTCTATGTAATGCCGTATTTATGACCAGGGAAATGTACACCTAGTTCTATGTAATGCCGTATTTATGACCAGGGAAATGTACACCTAGTTCTATGTAATGCCGTATTTATGACCAGGGAAATGTACACCTAGTTCTATGTAATGCCGTATTTATGACCAGGGAAATGTACACCTAGTTCTATGTAATGCCGTATTTATGACCAGGGAAATGTACACCTAGTTCTATGTAATGCCGTATTTATGACCAGGGAAATGTACACCTAGTTCTATGTAATGCCGTATTTATGACCAGGGAAATGTACACCTAGTTCTATGTAATGCCGTATTTATGACCAAGGAAATGTACACCTAGTTCTATGTAATGCCGTATTTATGACCAGGGAAATGTACACCTAGTTCTATGTAATGCCGTATTTATGACCAGGGAAATGTACACCTAGTTCTATGTAATGCCGTATTTATGACCAGGGAAATGTACACCTAGTTCTATGTAATGCCGTATTTATGACCAGGGAAATGTAAACCTAGTTCTATGTAATGCCGTATTTATGACCAGGGAAATGTACACCTAGTTCTATGTAATGCCGTATTTATGACCAGGGAAATGTAAACCTAGTTCTATGTAATGCCGTATTTATGACCAGGGAAATGTAAACCTAGTTCTATGTAATGCCGTATTTATGACCAGGGAAATGTACACCTAGTTCTATGTAATGCCGTATTTATGACCAGGGAAATGTACACCTAGTTCTATGTAATGCCGTATTTATGACCAGGGAAATGTAAACCTAGTTCTATGTAATGCCGTATTTATGACCAGGGAAATGTACACCTAGTTCTATGTAATGCCGTATTTATGACCAGGGAAATGTAAACCTAGTTCTATGTAATGCCGTATTTATGACCAGGGAAATGTAAACCTAGTTCTATGTAATGCCGTATTTATGACCAGGGAAATGTACACCTAGTTCTATGTAATGCCGTATTTATGACCAGGGAAATGTAAACCTAGTTCTATGTAATGCCGTATTTATGACCAGGGAAATGTAAACCGAGTTCCTATATAGTGCAGTATTTTGACCAGGGAAATGTACACCTAGTTCTATGTAATGCCGTATTTATGACCAGGGAAATGTAAACCTAGTCCCTATATAGTGGAGTATTTTGACCAGGGAAATGTACACCTAGTTCTATGTAATGCCGTATTTATGACCAGGGAAATGTACACCTAGTTCTATGTAATGCCGTATTTATGACCAGGGAAATGTAAACCTAGTCCCTATATAGTGCAGTATTTATGACCAGGGAAATGTAAACCTACTTACTATATAGTGCAATATTTTTGACCAGGGAAATGTAAACCTACTTACTATATAGTGCAGTATTTTTGACCAGGGAAATGTAAACCTAATTCATATATTGTGCAGTATTTTTGACCAGGGAAATGTAAACCTAGTCCCTTTATAGTGCAGTATTTTGACCACCAGGGAAATGTAAACCTAGTCCCTTTATAGTGCAGTATTTTTGACCAGGGAAATGTCAACCTACTTACTATATAGTGCAGTATTTTTGACCAGGGAAATGTAAACCTACTTACTATATAGTGCAATATTTTTGACCAGGGAAATGTAAACCTACTTACTATATAGTGCAGTATTTTTGACCAGGGAAATGTAAACCTAGTCCCTTTATAGTGCAGTATTTTGACCAGGGAAATGTAAACCTACTTACTATATAGTGCAGTATTTATGACCAGTGAAATGTAAACCTACTCACTATATAGTGCAGTATTTATGACCAGTGAAATGTAAACCTACTCACTATATAGTGCAGTATTTTTGACCAGGGAAATGTAAACCTAGTCCATTTAAAGTGCAGTATTTTGACCAGGGAAATGTAAACCTACTTACTATATGGTGCAGTATTTTTGACCAGGGAAATGTAAACCTAGTTCTATGTAATGCCGTATTTATGACCAGGGAAATGTACACCTAGTTCTATGTAATGCCGTATTTATGACCAGGGAAATGTACACCTAGTTCTATGTAATGCCGTATTTATGACCAGGGAAATGTAAACCTAGTCCCTATATAGTACAGTAGTTTTGACCAGGGAAATGTAAACCTAGTTCTATGTAATGCCGTATTTATGACCAGGGAAATGTACACCTAGTTCTATGTAATGCCGTATTTATGACCAGGGAAATGTACACCTAGTTCTATGTAATGCCGTATTTATGACCAGGGAAATGTACACCTAGTTCTATGTAATGCCGTATTTATGACCAGGGAAATGTACACCTAGTTCTATGTAATGCCGTATTTATGACCAGGGAAATGTACACCTAGTTCTATGTAATGCCGTATTTATGACCAGGGAAATGTACACCTAGTTCTATGTAATGCCGTATTTATGACCAGGGAAATGTACACCTAGTTCTATGTAATGCCGTATTTATGACCAGGTAAATGTACACCTAGTTCTATGTAATGCCGTATTTATGACCAGGGAAATGTACACCTAGTTCTATGTAATGCTGTATTTATGACCAGGGAAATGTACACCTAGTTCTATGTAATGCCGTATTTATGACCAGGGAAATGTACACCTAGTTCTATGTAATGCCGTATTTATGACCAGGGAAATGTACACCTAGTTCTATGTAATGCCGTATTTATGACCAGGGAAATGTACACCTAGTTCTATGTAATGCCGTATTTATGACCAGGGAAATGTACACCTAGTTCTATGTAATGCCGTATTTATGACCAGGGAAATGTACACCTAGTTCTATGTAATGCCGTATTTATGACCAGGTAAATGTACACCTAGTTCTATGTAATGCCGTATTTATGACCAGGGAAATGTACACCTAGTTCTATGTAATGCTGTATTTATGACCAGGGAAATGTACACCTAGTTCTATGTAATGCCGTATTTATGACCAGGGAAATGTACACCTAGTTCTATGTAATGCCGTATTTATGACCAGGGAAATGTACACCTAGTTCTATGTAATGCCGTATTTATGACCAGGGAAATGTACACCTAGTTCTATGTAATGCCGTATTTATGACCAGGGAAATGTACACCTAGTTCTATGTAATGCCGTATTTATGACCAGGGAAATGTACACCTAGTTCTATGTAATGCCGTATTTATGACCAGGGAAATGTACACCTAGTTCTATGTAATGCCGTATTTATGACCAGGGAAATGTACACCTAGTTCTATGTAATGCCGTATTTATGACCAGGGAAATGTAAACCTAGTTCTATGTAATGCCGTATTTATGACCAGGGAAATGTACACCTAGTTCTATGTAATGCCGTATTTATGACCAGGGAAATGTACACCTAGTTCTATGTAATGCCGTATTTATGACCAGGGAAATGTACACCTAGTTCTATGTAATGCCGTATTTATGACCAGGGAAATGTAAACCTAGTTCTATGTAATGCCGTATTTATGACCAGGGAAATGTACACCTAGTTCTATGTAATGCCGTATTTATGACCAGGGAAATGTACACCTAGTTCTATGTAATGCCGTATTTATGACCAGGGAAATGTAAACCTAGTTCTATGTAATGCCGTATTTATGACCAGGGAAATGTACACCTAGTTCTATGTAATGCCGTATTTATGACCAGGGAAATGTAAACCTAGTTCTATGTAATGCCGTATTTATGACCAGGGAAATGTAAACCGAGTTCCTATATAGTGCAGTATTTTGACCAGGGAAATGTACACCTAGTTCTATGTAATGCCGTATTTATGACCAGGGAAATGTAAACCTAGTTCCTATATAGTGCAGTATTTTGACCAGGGAATTGTAAACCTAGTCCCTATATAGTGCAGTAGTTTGACCAGGGAAATGTACACCTAGTCCCTATATAGTGCAGTATTTTGACCAGGGAAATGTAAACCTAGTCCCTATATAGTGCAGTATTTTGACCAGGGAAATGTACACCTAGTTCTATGTAATGCCGTATTTATGACCAGGGAAATGTAAACCTAGTCCCTATATAGTGCAGTATTTATGACCAGGGAAATGTACACCTAGTTCTATGTAATGCCATATTTATGACCAGGGAAATGTACACCTAGTTCTATGTAATGCCGTATTTATGACCAGGGAAATGTACACCTAGTTCTATGTAATGCCGTATTTATGACCAGGGAAATGTACACCTAGTTCTATGTAATGCCGTATTTATGACCAGGGAAATGTACACCTAGTTCTATGTAATGCCGTATTTATGACCAGGGAAATGTACACCTAGTTCTATGTAATGCCGTATTTATGACCAGGGAAATGTAAACCTAGTTCTATGTAATGCCGTATTTATGACCAGGGAAATGTACACCTAGTTCTATGTAATGCCGTATTTATGACCAGGGAAATGTAAACCTAGTTCTATGTAATGCCGTATTTATGACCAGGGAAATGTAAACCTAGTTCTATGTAATGCCGTATTTATGACCAGGTCAAAATGGGATAATAAGTTGCCATTTGGAAGGTATCCAATAAAGCTGGGTGATCTGTGTCAAATCGAGTGCTCCGTATAGGGAAAAGGATGCCATTTCCAATGGTCAAAAGTAGTGCACTCTATCTAGGGAATAGGGTTCCATTTTGGATGCATTCTTTGTGTCTGAAGAGCTTTCCTCTAGTGAGGTCGACCATTAGATTCACATGACAGGCAGATAAAGAATCCCTTCTTCTGTTCAGACACTGTTTAGCAGATACAAATGTTCAAGAGTGTTCCACTTGACACTTCACTCAAAATTACAAGCAAGTTGTTTGCACAGCTAGGTCTTAACAGAAAATGATACATAATTAAAATGTGAAATCAGCCATTTCAAATTCCGGACTCCAAGTCCCTTCAGATTAATGAGAAACAGAAGGATCTGACAATGAAGCTACACGGAGGATAGGACAGACCGTAATGGAAGACATTGAAACATTAATTCAGAAGACGGGAGGGGGGGTACCATCAACCACATAATACCCTCACCATCTAATCAAGAAAAAAGCATTCAGACAATCAATTAGCGTGGTGAAATGATGGACGGTTGAGCGATTGAACAGAGTAGCAACAATAGCACTGCTTCCTATTACTGACCGGGTAGATCTGGTCCCTGGTTGGCTAACTAGCTGGGTCCCCAGGTGTTGCTTTTCTCTTTAATTGAGACAAAAACAAAATAAAGACTCTGGGATTTAACATTTCATTCACTCCCCCCAATTAACCCTGCTGAGACCGTAGCGGGGTTATGGATGTTCGACCATATGCCTCGGCAGCTGCACTTAGCGGAGGTGTGGCTGAGAGACCATTCCGGCCATTAGTGGAGGAAGATAAATGGGGTGAAGGTGAGAACCACCCACATGGAGTCATTATGTTTCCATGCACATGGAGTCACTATGTTACCACCCACATGGATTCACTATATTACCACCCACATGGAGTCACTATGTTACCACGCACATGGAGTCACTATGTTACCACCCACATGGAGTCATTATGTTTCCATGCACATGGATTCACTATGTTACCACCCCCATGGATTCACTATGTTACCACCCACATGGAGTCACTATGTTACCATGCACATGGAGTCACTATGTTACCACCCACATGGAGTCATTATGTTACCACCCACATGGAGTCACTATGTTACCATGCACATGGAGTCACTATGTTACCACCCACATGGATTCACTATGCCACCACCCACATGGAGTCATTATGTTACCACCCACATGGAGTCACTATGTTACCACCCACATGGAGTCACTATGTTACCACCCACATGGAGTCACTATGTTACCACCCACATGGAGTCACTATGTTACCACCCACATGGAGTCACTATGTTACCACCCACATGGAGTCATTATGTTACCACTCACATGGAGTCACTATGTTACCACCCACATGGATTCACTATGTTACCACCCACATGGAGTCACTATGTTACCACCCACATGGAGTCACTATGTTACCACCCACATGGAGTCACTATGTTACCACTCATAAGGAGTAACTATGTTACCACCCACACGGAGTCACTATGTTACCACCCACATGGAGTCACTATGTTACCACGCATATGGAGTCATTATGTTACCACCCACATGGAGTCACTATGTTACCACCCACATGGATTCACTATGTTACCACCCACATGGAGTAACTATGTTACCACCCACATGGAGTCACTATGTTACCACCCACATGGAGTCACTATGTTACCACCCACATGGAGTCATTATGTTACCACCAACATGAGGTCACTATGTTACCACCCACATGGAGTCAATATGTTACCACCCACATGGAGTCACTATGTTACCACTCATAAGGAGTAACTATGTTACCACCCACACGGAGTCACTATGTTACCACCCACATGGAGTCACTATGTTACCACGCACATGGAGTCATTATGTTACCACCCACATGGAGTCACTATGTTACCACCCACATGGATTCACTATGTTACCACCCACATGGAGTAACTATGTTACCACCCACATGGAGTCACTATGTTACCACCCACATGGAGTCACTATGTTACCACCCACATGGAGTCACTATGTTACCACCCACATGGAGTCATTATGTTACCACCAACATGAGGTCACTATGTTACCACCCACATGGAGTCACTATGTTACCACCCACATGAGGTCACTATGTTACCACCCACATGGAGTCACTATGTTACCACCCACATGAGGTCACTATGTTACCACCCACATGGAGTCACTATGTTACCACCTGTAATGGTTTTCTTGAGGTGAAGGAGAGGCGGACCAAAACGCAGCGTGGTTCTTATTCATGGTTCTTTAGTAAAGAGACTATACATGAATAGACTAACAAAACAATAAATGTGAAAAACCAAAACAGCCCTATCTGGTGCAAACACAGAGACAGGAACAATCACCCACAAACACACAGTGAAACCCAGGCTACCTAAGTATGATTCTCAATCAGAGACAACTAATGACACCTGCCTCTGATTGAGAACCATACTAGGCCGAAACATAGAAATATCCAAATCATAGAAAAACAAACATAGACTGCCCACCCCAACTCATGCCCTGACCATACTAAATAATGACAAAACAAAGGAAATAAAGGTCAGAACCTGACAGTACCACCTCCCACAAAGGTGCGGACTCCGGCTGCAAAACCTTAACCTAAAGGGGAGGGTCTGGGTGGGCGTCTGTCCGCGGTGGCGGCTCTGGCGCAGGACGCGGACCCCACTTCACCAACGTCTTAGTCCGCCTTAGTCCGCCTTCTTGTCCGTTTCCGTGGCCTCCTAACCACCGTGACCCTACTAAATGACCCCACTGGACTGAGGGGCAGCTCGGGACAGAGGGGCGGAAGCTCTGGACAGAGGGGCGGAAGCTCTGGGCAGAGGGGCTCTGGCGCCTCTGGGCTGAGGGGCTCTGGCGCTTCTGGGCTGAGGGGCTCTGGCAGCCCCTGGCTGACTGGCGGCACTGGCAGCCCCTGGCTGACTGGCGGCACTGGCGGCCCCTGGCTCACTGGCGGCACTGGCGGCCCCTGGCGGCCCCTGGCTGACTGGCGGCACTGGCGGCCCCTGGCTGACTGCCGGCATTGGCGGCCCCTGGCTGACTGGCGGCACTGGCGGCTCCTTGCAGACTGGCGACACTGGCGGCTCCTTGCAGACTGGCGGCACTGGCGGCGCTGGGCAGACGGGTAGCTCAGATGGCGCTGGGCAGACGGGTAGCTCAGATGGCGCTGGGCATACTGGCAACTTTGATGGCGCTGGGCAGACGGGAAGCTCCGGCAACGCTGGAGAGGAAGGCTCTGGCAGCGCTGGACTGAGTAGATCTGGCGCCTCTGGAATGAGGGGCTCTAGCGCCTCTGGACTGAGGGGCGGGAGCTCTGGCAACGCCAAACAGGCAGGAGACTCCGGCAGCGCTGGAGAGGAGGAAGGCTCCGGCAGCACTGGACAGGCGAGGCGCACTGTAGGCCTGATGCGTGGTGCTGGCACTGGTGGTACTGGGCCAAGGACACGCACAGGAAACCTGGTGCGGGAGCTGCCACCGGAGGACTGGGGTGTGGAGGTGGTACCGGATAGACCGGACCGTGCAGGCACACTGGAGCTCTTGAGCACCGAGCCTGCCCAACCTTACCCAGTTGAATGCTCCCGGTCGCCCTGCCAGTGCGGCGAGGTGGAATAGCCCGCACTGGCCTATGCAGGCGAACCGGGGACACCGTGCGCAAGGCTGGTGCCATGTAAGCCGGCCCAAGGAGACGCACTGGGGTCCAGATGCGTAGAGCCGGCTTCATGGCACTTGGCTTGATGCTCACTCTAGCCCAACCGATACGCGGAGCTGGTATGTACCGCGCCGGGCTATGCACCCACACTGGGGACACCGTGCGCTCCACCGCATAACACGGTGCCTGCCCGGTCTCTCTCGCCACCCGGTAAGCACAGGAAGTTGGCGCAGGTCTCCTACCTGGCTTCGCCACACTCCCTGTGTGCCTCCCCAATAAATTTTTGGGGCTGACTCTCGGGCTTCCATCCACGCCGCCGTGCTGCCTCCTCATACCAGCGCCTTTCCACCTTCGCTGCCTCCAGCTCTTCTTTGGGGCGGTGATATTTTCCAGGCTGTGCCCAGGGTCCTTTACCATCTAACTTATCCTCCCATGTCCATTCCTCCTCGCGCTGCTCCTGCTGCCGCTTCTCCTGCTGCACCTTGGGGCGTCGACACTCCCCTGGTTTTGCCCAGGGACCACTCCCGTCGAAGATTTCTTCCCAAGTCCAGAAGTCTTTATCGCGCTGCTCCTGCTGCTGCCCGTTACCACGCCGCTTGGTCCTGTTGTGGTGGGTGATTCTGTAACGGTTTTCTCGAGGTGAAGGAGATGCGGACCAAAACGCAGCGTTATTCTTATTCATGGTTCTTTAATAAAGAGACTAAACATGAATAGACTAACAAAACAATAAATGTGAAAAACCAAAACAGCCCTATCTGGTGCAAACACAGAGACAGGAACAATCACCCACAAACACACAGTGAAACCCAGGCTATTATTAAACATGATCTCACCATTATTAATTAAACATGATCTCACCATTATTAATAAAAACATGATCCCATGATCTCTAATGATTTAGATGCACTATTGTAAAGTGGCTGTTCCACTGGATGTCAGAAGGTGAATTCACCAATTTGTAAGTCGCTCTGGATAAGAGCGTCTGCTAAATGACTTAAATGTAATGTAAATGTAATTAATTAAACATTTTCTCGCCATTATTAAACATGATCTCACCATTATTAATAAAAACATGATCCCGCCATTATTAAACATGATCTCACCATTATTAAACATACTCACCATTATTAAGCATGCTCACCATTATTAAACATCCTCACCATTATAAAGCATCCTCACCATTATTAAACATGAATTCACCATTATTAAACACGATCTCACCATGGTTAAACATGATCTCGCCATTATTAATTGAACATGATCACATCATTATTAAACATGATCTCACCATTATTAAAAATGATCATGCCAATAGTAAAGCATCCGGAGACCATTCATGTGTGGGGTTGCTTCTCAGCCATGGGAGTGGGTTCACTTACAATCTTGCTTAAGAACACAGCCATGAATAAAGAATGGTACCAACACATCCTCCGAGAGCAACTTCTCCCAACCATCCAGGAACAGTTTGGTGACGAACAATGCCTTTTCCAGCATGATGGAGCACCTTGCCACAAGGCAAAAATGATAATTAAGTGGCTCGGGATAACAAAACATCAATAGTTTGGGTCCATGGCTAGGAAACTCCCCAGACCTTAATCCCATTGAGAACTTGTGGTCAATCCTCAAGAGGCAGGTGGACAAACAAAACCCCACAAATTCTGACAAATTCCAAGCATTCATTATGCAAGAATGGGCTGCCATCAGTCAGGATGTGGCCCAGAAGTTAATTGACAGCATGCCAGGGTGGATTGCAGAGGTCTTTAAAAAGAAGGGTCAACACTGCAAATATTGACTCTTTGCATCAACTTCATGTGATTGTCAATAAAAGCCTTTGACACTTAAGAAATGCTTGTAATTATACTTCAGTATTCCATAGTAACATCTGACAAAAAAATACCTAAAGACAGTGAAGCAGCAAACTGTAATATTTGTGTCATTCTCAAAACGTTTGGCCACGACTGTTCATTAAGCAGATGGTTTTAGGGCCGTTCCACCAAAACACAGCCTTTTACATCGCTTTGGCATTTAAAGAAATGTTTCAACACATTTATATATTTTTGGTGAAGCTTTCATTCCATTTCCCTGTTGCACACAACAAGCTTCCATTCCTCCAGTCACATGGAGATTTATGGCTGATTTAACATCAAAACCTCTGTTACTTTATAACCTCTTGAGTTGAAGGAAAACATGTTTTTTTTTATGAAGTTGAACATCTGCTCTTGATGACAGAATGTTAAAATTAGGTATGTTGTTTTTCACCAAGTCACACATCTCAAATAGGCACCGAATTGGTGGAACGACCCTTGAGCCTGCATCCCAAATGTCCACCTATTCCCTATATAGTAGCGGACTACATTTGACTAGGGCCCATAGAGGCTATACAGGGAAAAGGGTGCCATTTGGGAAGAGGCCTTAGTCAGTCAAGCTAATGTGTAAACGAGCGTGAATGATAAAAAAAATCTTCTCCGAATTAGATTGCCTTCTACATTACTCTACTTCATTGCTCTTGCGAGTGTGTCGGGAAAATACACTTGACTTCAAGTACCTTCCTCAAGGCAAATTACACACCAAACAGCATCATAAACTAACAAGGACACATTAAAATAACTATTTAATCCTGGTTGTGTCTTTTAATAATTGGTTTTGTTCTCCATGCGGATGGTTCTGGGTTGTAAGCAGTAACCAACCTGGAACATTAGAATCTCAAATGTACCATCCCAATTCTGTCTCGTCCTTCTGTCTAACACATCCATGGGGTGTCCCAAATGGCACCCTATTCCCTATATAGTGCACTACTTTTAATCAGGGCTGGCACCCTATTCCCTATATAGTGAACTTATTCTGACCGGGGCCCATAGGGTTCTGTTTGGGGCACAGCCATGGTGTTGAAGTCATCTATAACATTTACATGGATAGAGTCCTACAGAGTCACATAGAGACATATGGAGTCCCATAGAGTCATATAGAATCATATGGGGTCACATAGAGACATATGGAGTCACAGAGACATATGATGTCCTATAGAGTCATATAGAGACATATGGAGTCACAGAGACATGTGAAGTACAATAGAGTCATATAGAAACATATGGAGACATATAGAGACATATGAAGTCATATAGAGAGATATGGAGTCACATAGAGACATATAGAGACATAAGGAGTCATATAGAGTCATATAGAGACATACGGAGTCATATAGAGACATACGGAGACATATAGAGACATACAGAGACATATGGAGTCATATAGAGTCATATAGAGACATACGGAGTCATATAGAGACATACGGAGACATATGGAGTCACAAAGACATATGGCGCCCTATTGAGTCATATAGAAAAATGTGAATACATACATAGTCATATGGAGACAAATAGAGGCATATGGAGTCCTATAGAGACATATGGAGTCATACGGAGACAAACAGAGGCATATGGATTCATATAGAGACATATGGAGTCATATGGAGACATATGGAGTCATATAGAGACAAACAGAGGCATATAGATTCATATAGAGACATATAGAGACATACGGAGACATATGGAGTCACACAGAGACATATGGAGTCATATAGAGACATATGGAGACATATGGAGTCATATAGAGACATATGGAGTCATATGGAGTCATATAGAGACATATGGAGTCATATGGAGTCATATAGAGACATACGGAGACATATGGAGTTATATGGAGTCATATAGAGACATATGGAGTCGCACGCGCTCCAGCAGGTATATCTCACTGGTCATCCCCAAAGCCTATTCCTTCTTTGGCCGCCTTTCCTTCCAGTTCTCTGCTGCCGATGACTGGAACAAATTGCAAAAATCACTGAAGCTGGAGACTCATATCTCCCTCACTAACTTTACGCACCAGCTGTCAGAGAAGCTCATAGATCACTGCATCTGTACATAGCCCATCTGTAAAAAGCCCATCCAAGTACCTCATGCCCTCGCAACAGGTGTGGCTGAAATAGCCGAAATCTACTAATTTGAAGGGGTGTCCACATACTTTATACAATATATATTGTGTATTTAACCCCCTTTTTTGGTGTAGTCACAAAACTACCCTCATACTTCCATAATGTTTTTTAAACCGGTAATCGTTACCTTCAGACCTTACACTTGTGGGGGTCGTAGAAAAAAATGGAGAACACGACCGTGTTGATGAGAAACTCCCCTTTCCACAGTGGGTCACATTAGTTTGTAGACAAACTGTTCGAATGCTACAAACAGTAGTTAGCCTATCGACAGTACCGATTTCAGACTAGTCCAAACCATCGTCTTTCCACAGAATGGTCATCTTTCCATCTTTCTCCTTTCCATAGAATGGACATAATAGTTTTGTAGGTCAAACCGTTCTGACTCGAGGTTGACTGATTAATCTGATTAATCAGGTTTGTATCACACTAAAGAGACCAAATAACTTTCCAAATTCAGCACATGAATCTGCTTTACATGGGGTGTAGAGTAGAGGTCGGCATGGCCTATGAATTAGGGCCGTTTTCATAACAATCGGTAATCTGCATTTTTGGATGCCGATTACATTGCGCTCCACGAGGAGACTACCTGCAGCAAGGAGCCAAGGTAAGTTGCTAGCTAGCATTAATCATATCTTAAAAAATACCAATCAATCTCAACATAATCAACAGTTGACTACACATGGTTGATGATATTACTAGTTTAAATAGCTTGTCCTGCGTTGTATATTCAATGCGGTTAATTTATCATCAAATCAAAATTATAATTAAGTCTATGATTTGATAGAGCAGTCTGACTGAGTGGTGGCAGGCAGCAGCAAGCTCGTAAGCATTCCTTCAAACAGCACCTTCCTGTGTTTGCCAGCAGCTGTTTATGACTTCAAGGCTATCAACTCCCGAGATTAGGCTGGCAATACTATTGTGCTTCTGAGAACATCCAATAGTCAAAGGTATATGAAATACAAATGGTATAGAGAGAAATAGTCCTACAATTTATATAATAACTACAACCTAGAACTTCTTACCTGGGAATATTGAAGACTCATGTTAAAAGGAACCACCAGCTTTCATATGTTCTCATGTTCTGAGCAAGGAACTGAAACATTAGCTTTCTTACATGGCACATATTGCACTTTTACTTTCTTCTCCAACACTGTTTTTGCATTATTTAAACCAAATTGAACATGTTTCATTATTTATTTGTAACTAAATAGATTTTATTTATGTATTATATTAAGTTAAAATAAAAGTGTTCATTCATCATCCTGGACTGCTCCTGAGCCCAGTTTGGGTCAGACATCCTGGGACCGCCTTTTCTGCCATTCCCAATAAAAACCCCACTCGGGTTTTCGATCAGCAGACCGAGCTTACCTCAATTACGAGATGGCTAACGGTTGCAGACCATGTTTTTCTCCATTATGAGAGGACAAAGGTTGTAGACCATTGCTAAATCTTTTAACCATACAACGTGGTTGAACTCTTAGACTATCGATACCGACAGAATAAGAACAAGTCTTTGATATTGATTACTAGTCTGCAGCTAGGAATTCGGCATCATTGAACACGAAGAACGACACCTACCAAAACATCCATTCTATAACAAATGTCACTCTGAACAATCTCATCTAACCACAACCGAGAGAGAGACAGACAATTCTACAAAAGACAAACTTTTCACCAGCGATCAAGACGACACACTGAGCGTAAATATATATATTGATTGCAATTGTTCCCGAATGAGTGAGCGTTCATGTGTAAAGGATCAGCATTTCAATTGTTATAATCATTAACTCTAGTGACTTCTTAATTGACCCCCACTCCCCCTTTTGTCTAACAAGCCACCATGCCGGTTCAGCCCACTAGGGCACATTCTCCGATCATTTGATGTAACCACATTTACCTTGTTTGTTTCTTCGTTTATGCATTTCTGAGAATTACTTAGTTAGTAATAAATAAACGATTTAAGACAATTGGTGTATGGATGACTCATAGTGAAGACTGGGTTCGTGGAGATAACCAACCATTTACGACGTTTGGAATGAGACTAACGTGAGGTACAGTAAATAATGCATTAATTCGAAGACTAATTGATCAGATAAAATATCTAAAAAGTTATTTTAGGAAATGATAACTTTTTAATCTGAATATTTTTCCTTGGTACCTTGACTTCCTAGTTAATTAGTTACGTGATTAATCAGTTGATCGCGCCGTAACTAATTACAGAGAATCTTTGATAAAAACTATCAGTCTTCAGTTAATGATAGTAAAGACACGACACCCCTGTGTTATTGGGGACCTTCAATACGGAGCTCCTCAGACAATTCCTCCGACCTCATGGCTTGGTTTTTGCTCTGACATGGACGGTCAACTGTTGGACCTTATATAGACAGGTGTGTGCCTTTCCAAATCATGTCCAGTCAATTGAATCAATCTACTAAACTGTCAATCTACTAAGCTGCTCCCGGGGGACCTTCAGTCAAGTCCTAGAGCTAAACAACCGACATGTACGTGTTCCTATTAGTGTGTAGCCCAAACTGTTTGGACGCTACAGACAGAAGAAGGTAGATCGTCTGAAACAGAGAGCACCATCATGTTCGTGAGAGTGTCATCTTTCCATAGAGGGGTCATAAATGTAGGCCAAACTGACATTTTGTGAGAATACTGATGTTTGAGGACGTCTCATGGTCTGACAAACACCGTTTTCTATCTCTGTCACAGTCCACCGCAGATGCGGAATTGCGACATCGGTGGAATTGAGACGCATCCAATGCAAAAAAGAAAACAGATTGTTTTTATTATGCTAATTAGATTTCCGCGGGGGTTCGGCACATAGATTCTAGGGGGTTTGATTCTAGTTCCACACTTGTTCACCTACACTAAGAAGCTTCATGAATACTACATTAGGACGAATTCTAGTTCCACACTGCTACTTTAAGAAGCTTCATGAATCCTACATTAGGACTAATTCTAGTTCTGTACTTCCACTTTAAGAATATGTATGAACCCAGGCCCTGAAGTGTCACAGTGAGAGTTCAGGCACCATGGCCTCACAAGGGAAACTAAAGTCAATCCACAAGAAAGAAAAAAAAACACTCCTCACCTCCAACCAAATTTCATCAAACCTAAATGCCATTAAAAAGGGACAGAAGGGAGACATGTTTTTGTTGTTATCTAAGACTAGGCCTACATTCAGGAAGTGAACACTAAGAAAATGGTTTAGACATCAAAACGACATGAATTTAACGTCAACGTTATTCTTACTACAGGGTGGGACAGGACATCAGAACGTCAAGAGCTTAGTCTATGTTATAATTTAATTATTCCATCAATTACAAAGGTTGCTATAGTGCCTTTGAATAGCCCAAAAAAATGAATAATAATAATAATATATATATATATATATACATATATATATATATATAGAGAGAGAGAGAGAGAGAGAGAGAGAGAGAGAGAGAGATTTTACTCTTCAGAAGACGTGTCACAGAGAGCATCAGGAGCAAAAACTTAGCGTTACCTGGGGTAGGTTTGTCTGTACAGTAGCCTGCATGGCATTCAACGGCAGACTGATGCTAGCTTTATCTGTTATTCACTATGTCTTTATCACCTTTAACAACACAACTAGCTACTAAAAATAACTATTGACCATCAACCACCCTAAAAGCACCATTATCGTCCGTGGCTAATGGCTAATGTGCCCCGTGGTTCGTCAAACTGGCTGCCAAGGAGGATTATGTGGCATTCTGGGTAATTACTTATGGTTATACCAGGTTTATTATTGCCTCTGCTCCCTGTAGATTGGTGAGGCTTTTGTTCCAAACCTTGACAGCTAGGCTAAGCCTGGAGAAAACACCAGGACGCTCTTTAAGAAGTCCTAAAGTCCCACTAAGGCTTATGGGAGGAGGGAGGAGGGATGGTAAGTGGGGTATGGAGAATGGGAGGAGGGAGTTGGTTGGAGGGAGGAGGGATGGGAATTGGGGTATGGAGAAGGGAGGAGGGAGGAGGGATGGGAAGTGGGGTATGGAGATGGGAGGAGGGAGGAGGGATGGGAAGTGGGGTATGGAGATGGGAGGAGGGATGGGAAGTGGGGTATGGAGATGGGAGGAGTGGGGGGGGATGGGAAGTGGGGTATGGAGATGGGAGGAGGGATGGGAAGTGGAGTACAGAGATGGGAGGAGGGATGGGAAGTGGGGTATGGAGATGGGAGGAGGGGGAGGGATGGGAAGTGGGGTATGGAGATGGGAGGAGGGAGGAGGGATGGGAAGTGGGGTATGGAGATGGGAGGAGGGGGAGGGATGGGAAGTGGGGTATGGAGATGGGAGGAGGTATGGGAAGTGGAGTATATCGAGATGGAGATGGGAGAGATGGGAGGAGGGATGGGAAGTGGGGTATGGAGATGGGAGGAGGGAGGAGGGATGGGAAGGAGGGATGGGAAGTGGGGTATGGAGATGGGAGGAGGGATGGGAAGTGGGGTATGGAGATGGGAGGAGGTAGGAGGGATAGGAAGTGGGGTATGGAGATGGGGGAGGAGGGATGGGAAGGGGGATATGGAGATGGGAGGAGGGAGGAGGGATGGGAAGTGGGGTATGGAGATGGGAGGAGGGATAGGAAGTGGGGTATGGAGATGGGAGGAGGGAGGAGGGATGGGAAGTGGGGTATGGAGATGGGAGGAGGGGGAGGGATGGGAAGTGGGGTATGGAGAAGGGAGGAGGGATGGGAAGTGGGATATGGAGATGGGAGGAGGGAGGAGGGATGGGAAGTGGGGTATGGAGATGGGAGGAGGGAGGAGGGATGGGAAGTGGGGTATGGAGATGGGAGGAGGGATAGGAAGTGGGGTATGGAGATGGGAGGAGGGAGGAGGGATGGGGAAGTGGGGTATGGAGATGGGAGGAGAGAGGAGGGATGGGAAGTGGGGTATGGAGATGGGAGGAGGGAGGAGGGATGGGAAGTGGGGTATGGAGATGGGAGGAGGGATGGGAAGTGGGGTATGGAGATGGGAGGAGGGATGGGAAGTGGGGTATGGAGATGGGAGGAGGGAGGAGGGATGGGAAGTGGGGTATGGAGATGGGAGGAGGGAGGAGGGATGGGAAGTGGGGTATGGAGATGGGAGGAGGGAGGAGGGAATGGAAGTGGGGTATGGAGATGGGAGGAGGGATGGGAAGTGGGGTATGGAGATGGGAGGAGGGATGGGAAGTGGGGTATGGAGATGGGAGGAGGGAGGAGGGATGGGAAGTGGGGTATGGAGATGGGAGGAGGGATGGGAAGTGGGGTATGGAGATGGGAGGAGGGAGGAGGGATGGGAAGTGGGGTATGGAGATGGGAGGAGGGAGGAGGGATGGGAAGTGGGGTATGGAGATGGGAGGAGGGAGGGGAAGTGGGGTATGGAGATGGGACGAGGGATGGGAAGTGGGGTATGGAGATGGGAGGAGGGGGGAGGAATGGGAATTTGGGTATGGAGATGGGAGGAGGGAGGTGGGATGGGAAGTGGGGTATGGAGATGGGAGGAGGGAGGAGGGAGGAGGGATGGGAATTGGGGTATGGAGATGGGAGGAGGGATAGGAAGTGGGGTATGGAGATGGGAGGAGGGAGGAGGGATGGGAAGTGGGGTATGGAGATGGGAGGAGAGAGGAGGGATGGGAAGTGGGGTATGGAGATGGGAGGAGGGAGGAGGGATGGGAAGTGGGGTATGGAGATGGGAGGAGGGATGGGAAGTGGGGTATGGAGATGGGAGGAGGGAGGAGGGATGGGAAGTGGGGTATGGAGATGGGAGGAGGGAGGAGGGATGGGAAGTGGGGTATGGAGATGGGAGGAGGGATGGGAAGTGGGGTATGGAGATGGGAGGAGGGAGGAGGGATGGGAAGTGGGGTATGGAGATGGGAGGAGGGATGGGAAGTGGGGTATGGAGATGGGAGGAGAGAGGAGGGATGGGAAGTGGGGTATGGAGATGGGAGGAGAGAGGAGGGATGGGAAGTGGGGTATGGAGATGGGAGGAGGGATGGGAAGTGGGGTATGGAGATGGGAGGAGGGAGGAGGGATGGGAAGTGGGGTATGGAGATGGGAGGAGGGATGGGAAGTGGGGTATGGAGATGGGAGGAGAGAGGAGGGATGGGAAGTGGGGTATGGAGATGGGAGGAGAGAGGAGGGATGGGAAGTGGGGTATGGAGATGGGAGGAGGGATGGGAAGTGGGGTATGGAGATGGGAGGAGGGAGGAGGGATGGGAAGTGGGGTATGGAGATGGGAGGAGGGAGGAGGGATGGGAAGTGGGGTATGGAGATGGGAGGAGGGAGGAGGGATGGGAAGTGGGGTATGGAGATGGGAGGAGGGAGGAGGGATGGGAAGTGGGGTATGGAGATGGGAGGAGGGATGGGAAGTGGGGTATGGAGATGGGAGGAGGGATGGGAAGTGGGGTATGGAGATGGGAGGAGGGAGGAGGGATGGGAAGTGGGGTATGGAGATGGGAGGAGGGATGGGAAGTGGGGTATGGAGATGGGAGGAGGGATGGGAAGTGGGGTATGGAGATGGGAGGAGGGATGGGAAGTGGGGTATGGAGATGGGAGGAGGGAGGAGGGATGGGAAGTGGGGTATGGAGATGGGAGGAGGGAGGAGGGATGGGAAGTGGGGTATGGAGATGGGAGGAGGGATGGGAAGTGGGGTATGGAGATGGGAGGAGGGAGGAGGGATGGGAAGTGGGGTATGGAGATGGGAGGAGGGGGAGGGATGGGAAGTGGGGTATGGAGATGGGAGGAGGGATGGGAATTTGGGTATGGAGATGGGAGGAGGGATAGGAAGTGGGGTATTGAGATGTGAGGAAGGAGGAGGGATGGGAAGTTGGGTATGGAGATGGAAGGAGGGAGGAGGGATGGTTAGTGGGGTATGGAGATGGGAGGAGGTAGGATGGATGGGAATTGGGGTATGGAGATGGGAGGAGGGATAGGAAGTGGGTTATGGAGATGTGAGGAGGGAGGAGGGATGGGAAGTGGGGTATGGAGATGGGAGGAGAGAGGAGGGAGGAGGGATGGGAAGTGGGGTATGGAGATGGGAGGAGGGAGGAGGGCGTAAAGGGGGATAAATGATTATAGTTAATCAATGAGATGCAGGTTGGATTGAATTCTAAGGCAGCTCTACGTGTATTATTCCATGTCCTCATGTCCACATGTCCTCGTGTCCACATGTCCTCTTGTCCCCATGTCCTCATGTCCTCATGTCCTCATGTCCTCATGTCCTCATGTCCACATGTCCTCATGTCCTCATGTCCTCATGTCCCCATGTCCTCATGTCCCCATGTCCTCATGTGCTCATGTCCCCATGTCCCCATGTCCCCATGTCCTCATGTCCCCATGTCCCCATGTCCTCATGTCCCCATGACCTCATGTCCACATGTCCTCATGCCCTCATCTGCAATCCAACCCACCAAACAACATAATCAACGTTGAGTTCAAAGTTCCTCCATCACGAGACAAACTAATATTTACCTCCGAAACACGGATGTAAATGTTGAGGGGAGGACGAGTGTTTTCTAAACATATTCCAGATGATCCATCCAGGAGCTCTGGGAAGGGAAACATCATCATCATCATCAGGACAGAGATCAATCTCTCAACACACACACACACACACACACACACACACACACACACACACACACACACACACACACACACACACACACACACACACACACACACACACACACACACACACACACACACACACACACACACACACACACACACACACACACACACACACACACACACACACACACACACACACACACACACACACACACACACATCTGTTCCAACTGCCAAATCGTCACTACCACCCAACTCTGCTAAATGAAATATTTTCATAAGCTCTTAATAGGCTAATTTAGAGTAGCACTAATTAACTCATTACTTATGGGGGTCTACCAGGAGGACAGAGATATGAAGCCCTTCTGAAGAGAAGAGAGAGAGGGAGGGGAAACAGAGGATAATATGTCTTATAACGAGCAGCTGTGTGAAACCCACACTATTATTTACAAATGATCAACATGGTTTGTGGTTGCAGTGCCTGGTAATTAACTAGCACATAAGGAGAGGTGGGGCCATATGATAGGGTTTGAAATACCAATCGGAATAAATTAGTCCGTTAAGTTAGATTTCTTAATTCTTTAATTGCTGTGTGTGTTTTTTTTTTTTTTTTTTCCGGTGGCCGTGACCCCTTGTGACAGGAACACGACAGAGGTCCAGGTGTTACAACACGCCAAGTGAAGAGAGGATATCCTTCAGTCCCAACATAGAGCAGATGGGGTCATTTCACAGCAGCTTGATGAAAGACTCAAATTTGAGGTTTGAGGAGAGAATTCCTCAGTAAGACGACATCTATTTTCTCAAGAATCACACCACAGCATTCTGATCTGGCTTCAACAGAAACAGAATCTACTTCCAGTCCACCCATTATTGGTTTCCATTATTATTTCTTCACATTTTTTTCTTCAATTAGCAAAAGCAGCTGTTATCCAAAGCTACTTACAGTAGCGACAGCATACCTTTCCTTCTGGACTGGTCCACCCGTGGGAATCGAACCCACAACCCTGAACCAGGGAGGGTTATCTCTCCTCTTCCTGCCTTGGATCTGAACCAAGGAGGGTTATCTCTCCTCTTCCTGTCTAGGATCTGAACCAGGGAGGGTTATCTCTCCTCTTCCTGTCTAGGATCTGAACCAGGGAGGGTTATCTCTCCTCTTCCTGTCTCGGATCTGAATCAGGGTGGGGTTATCTCTCCTCTTCCTGTCTAGGATCTGAACCAGGGGGGTTATCTCTCCTCTTCCTGTCTAGGATCTGAACCAGGGGGGGTTATCTCTCCTTCTGTCTAGGATCTGAATCAGGGGGGTTATCTCTCCTCTTCCTGTATAGGATCTGAATCAGGGGGGCTATCTCTCCTCCTCCTGTCTAGGATCTGAATCAGGGGGGGTTATCTCTCCTCCTGTCTAGGATCTGAACCAGGGGGGGTTATCTCTCCTTCTGTCTAGGATCTGAACCGAGGAGGGTTATCTCCCCTCTTCCTTTCTAGGATCTGAACCAGGGAGGGTTATCTCTCCTCTTCCTATCTAGAACCTGAACCAGGGAGGGTTATCTCTCCTCTTCCTGTCTAGGATCTAAACCAGGGGGGGTATCTCTCCTCTTCCTGTCTAGGATCTGAACCAGGGGGGGTATCTCTCCTCTTCCTGTCTAGGATCTGAACCAGGGGGGGTATCTCTTATCTTCCTGTCTAGGATCTGAACCAGGGAGGGTTATCTCTCCTCTTCCTGTCTAGGATCTGAACCAGGGGGGGTATCTCTCCTCTTCCTGTCTAGGATCTGAACCAGGGAGGGTTATCTCTCCTCTTCCTGTCTAGGATCTGAACCGAGGGGGGTATCTCTCCTCCTGTCTAGGATCTGAACCAGGGAGAGTTATCTCTCCTCTTCCTGTCTAGGATCTGAACCAGGGGGGTTATCTCTCCTCTTCCTGTCTAGGATCTGAACCAGGGAGGGGTATCTCTCCTCTTCCTGTCTAGGAGCTGAACCAGGGAGGGTTATCTCTCCTCTTCCTTTCTAGGATCTGAACCAGGGAGGGTTATCTCTCCTCTTCCTGTCTAGGATCTGAACCAGGGGGGTTATCTCTCCTCTTCCTGTCTAGGATCTGAACCAGGGGGGTTATCTCTCCTCTTCCTGTCTAGGATCTGAACCAGGGAGGGTTATCTCTCCTCTTCCTGTCTAGGATCTGAACCAGTGGGGGTTATCTCTCCTCTTCCTGTCTAGGATCTGAACCGGGGGGGTTATCACTCCTCCTGCCTTGAATCTGAATCAGGGGGGGTTATCTCTCCTCTTCCTGTATAGGATCTGAATCAGGGGGGTTATCTCTCCTCCTCCTGTCTAGGATCTGAATCAGGGGGGTTATCTCTCCTCCTGTCTAGGATCTGAACCAGGGGGGTTATCTCTCCTTCTGTCTAGGATCTGAACCGAGGAGGGTTATCTCCCTCTTCCTTTCTAGGATCTGAACCAGGGAGGGTTATCTCTCCTCTTCCTATCTAGAACCTGAACCAGGGAGGGTTATCTCTCCTCTTCCTGTCTAGGATCTAAACCAGGGGGGGTATCTCTCCTCTTCCTGTCTAGGATCTGAACCAGGGGGGGTATCTCTCCTCCTCCTGTCTAGGATCTGAACCAGGGGGGGTTATCTCTCCTTCTGTCTAGGATCTGAACCGAGGAGGGTTATCTCCCCTCTTCCTTTCTAGGATCTGAACCAGGGAGGGTTATCTCTCCTCTTCCTATCTAGAACCTGAACCAGGGAGGGTTATCTCTCCTCTTCCTGTCTAGGATCTAAACCAGGGGGGGTATCTCTCCTCTTCCTGTCTAGGATCTGAACCAGGGGGGGTATCTCTCCTCTTCCTGTCTAGGATCTGAACCAGGGAGGGTTATCTCTCATCTTCCTGTCTAGGATCTGAACCGGGGAGGGATTATCTCTCCTCTTCCTGTCTAGGATCTGAACCAGGGGGGTATCTCTCCTCTTCCTGTCTAGGATCTGAACCAGGGAGGGTTATCTCTCCTCTTCCTGTCTAGGATCTGAACCGAGGGGGGTATCTCTCCTCCTGTCTAGGATCTGAACCAGGGAGAGTTATCTCTCCTCTTCCTGTCTAGGATCTGAACCAGGGGGGGTTATCTCTCCTCTTCCTGTCTAGGATCTGAACCAGGGAGGGGTATCTCTCCTCTTCCTGTCTAGGAGCTGAACCAGGGAGGGTTATCTCTCCTCTTCCTTTCTAGGATCTGAACCAGGGAGGGTTATCTCTCCTCTTCCTATCTAGAACCTGAAACAGGGAGGGTTATCTCTCCTCCTGTCTAGGATCTGAACCAGGGAGGGGTATCTCTCCTCTTCCTGTCTATTATCTGAACCAGGGGGGGTATCTCTCCTCTTCCTGTCTAGGATCTGAACCAGGGGGGTTATCTCTCCTCTTCCTGTCTAGGATCTGAATCAGGGGAGGTTATCTTTCCTCTTCCTGTCTAGGATCTGAACCAGGGAGGGTTATCTCTCTTCCTGTCTAGGATCTGAACCAGGGGAGGTTATCTCTCCTCTTCCTGTCTAGGATCTGAACCAGGGAGGGTTATCTCTCTTCCTGTCTAGGATCTGAACCAGGGAGGGTTATCTCTCCTCTTCCTATCTAGAACCTGAACCAGGGAGGGTTATCTCTCCTCCTGTCTAGGATCTGAACCAGGGAGGGTTATCTCTCCTCTTCCTGTCTAGTATCTGAACCAGGGAGGGTTATCTCTCCTCTTCCTCTCTAGTATCTGAACCAGGGAGGGTTATCTCTCCTCTTCCTGCCTTGGATTTGAACCAGGGAGGGTTTTCTCTCCTCTTCCTGTCAAGGATCTGAATCGGGGGGGTTATCTCTCCTCTTCCTGTCTAGGATCTGAACCAGGGAGGGTTTTCTCTCCTCTTCCTGTCTTGGATCTGAACCAGGGGGTTATCTCTCCTCCTGTCTAGGATCTGAATCAGGGGGGTTATCTCTAATCATCCTGTATAAGGATCTGAATCAGCGGGGGTTATCTCTCCTCCTCCTGTCTAGGATCTGAATCAGGGGAGGGTTATCTCTCCTCTTCCTGTCTAGGATCTGAACCAGAGAGGGTTATCTCTCCTCTTACTGTCTAGGATCTGAACCAGGGGGGTTATCTCTCCTCGTCCTGTTTAGGATCTGAATCAGAGAGGGGTATCTCTCCTCTTCCTGTCTAGGATCTGAACCAGGGAGGGTTATCTCTCCTCGTCCTGTTTAGGATCTGAATCAGAGAGGGTTATCTCTCCTCTTCCTGTCTAGGATCTGAATCAGAGAGGGTTATCTCTCCTCTTCCTGTCTAGGATCTGAACCAGGGGGGTTATCTCTCCTGCTGTCTAGGATCTGAACCAGGGAGGGTTATCTCTCCTCCTCCTGCCTTGGATCTGAACCAGAGAGGGTTTTCTCTCCTCTTCCTGTCAAGGATCTGAATCGGGGGGGGGGTTATCTCTCCTCTTCCTGTCTAGGATCTGAACTAGGGGCGGTTATCTCTCCTCATCCTGTCTAGGATCTGAGTCAGGGAGGGTTATCTCTCCTCTTCAGGTCTAGGATCTGAACCAGGGAGGGTTATCTCTCCTCTTCAGGTCTAGGATCTGAACCAGGGGGGGTTATCTCTCCTCTTCCTGTCTAGGATCTGAACCAGGGGGGTTATCTCTCCTCCTCCTGTCTAGGATCTGAACCAGGGAGGGTTATCTCTCCTCCTCCTGTCTAGGATCTGAACCAGAGAGGGTTATCTCTCCTCTTCCTGTCTTTGACCTGAACCAGGTGGGTTATCTCTCCTCCTGTCTAGGATCTGAACCAGGGAGGGTTATCTCTCCTCTTCCTGTCTAGGATCTGAACCAGGGAGGGTTATCTCTCCTCTTCCTGTCTAGGATCTGAACCAGAGAGGGTTATCTCTCCTCTTCCTGTCTTTGACCTGAACCAGGTGGGTTATCTCTCCTCCTGTCTAGGATCTGAACCAGGGAGGGTTATCTCTAACCTTCCTGTCTATGATCTGAATCAGAGAGGGTTATCTCTCCTCTTCCTGTCTATGATCTGAACCAGGGAGGGTTATCTCTCCTCTTCTTGTCTAGGATCTGAATCAGGGAGGGTTTATCTCTCCTCTTCCTGTCTAGGATCTGAACCAGGGGGGGTTATCTCTCCTCCTGTTCAGGATCTGAACCAGGGAGGGTTATCTCTCCTCCTCCTGTCTAGGATCTGAACCAGGGGGGGTTATCTCTCCTCCTGTTCAGGATCTGAATCAGGGAGGGTTTATCTCTCCTCCTCCTGTCTAGGATCTGAACCAGGGGGGGTTATCTCTCCTCCTGTTCATGATCTGAACCAGGGAGGGTTATCTCTCCTCCTCCTGTCTAGGATCTGAACCAGGGGGGAGGGTTATCTCTCCTCCTCCTGTCTAGGATCTGAACCAGGGGGGGGGGGTATCTCTCCTCCTGTCTATTATCTGAACCAGGGAGGGTTATCTGTCCTCTTCCTGTCTAGGATCTGAACCAGGGGGGGTATCTCTCCTCTTCCTGTCTAGGATCTGAACCAGGGGGGGTATCTCTCCTCTTCCTGTCTAGGATCTGAACCAGGGGGTATCTCTTATCTTCCTGTCTAGGATCTGAACCAGGGAGGGTTATCTCTCCTCCTCCTGTCTAGGATCTGAACCAGGGGGGAGGGTTATCTCTCCTCTTCCTGTCTAGGATCTGAATCAGGGGAGGTTATCTCTCCTCTTCCTGTCTAGGATCTGAACCAGGGAGGGTTATCTCTCCTCTTCCTGTCTAGGATCTGAACCAGGGAGGGTTATCTCTCCTCTTCCTGTCTAGGATCTGAACCAGAGAGGGTTATCTCTCCTCTTCCTGTCTTGGACCTGAACCAGGGGGGTTATCTCTCCTCTTCCTGTCTAGGATCTGAACCAGAGAGGGTTATCTCTCCTCTTCCTGTCTTGGACCTGAACCAGGGGGGTTATCTCTCCTCTTCCTGTCTAGGATCTGAACCAGGGAGGGTTATCTCTCCTCTTCCTGTCTAGGATCTGAACCAGAGAGGGTTATCTCTCCTCTTCCTGTCTTGGACCTGAACCAGGGGGGTTATCTCTCCTCTTCCTGTCTAGGATCTGAACCAGGGAGGGTTATCTCTCCTCTTCCTGTCTAGGATCTGAACCAGGGAGGGTTATCTCTCCTCTTCCTGTCTAGGATTTGAACCAGGGAGGGTTATCTCTCCTCTTCCTGTCTAGGATCTGAATCAGAGAGGGTTATCTCTCCTCTTCCTGTCTTGGATCTGAACCAGGGGGGTTATCTCTCCTCCTGTCTAGGATCTGAACCAAGGAGGGTTATCTCTCCTCTTCCTGTCTAGGATCTGAACCAGAGAGGGTTTTCTCTCCTCCTCCTGTCTAGGATCTGAACCAGGGGGGGGTATCTCTCCTCCTGTCCAGGATCTGAACCAGGGGGGGGGGGGTATCTCTCCTCCTGTCCAGGATCTGAACCAGGGGGTTATCTCTCCTCCTGTCTAGGATCTGAACCAGGGGGGTATCTCTCCTCCTCCTGTCTAGGATCTGAATCGGGGGGGTTATCTCTCCTCCTGTCTAGGATCTGAACCAGGGGTCTAGGATCTGGGGGGTATCTCTCCTCCTGTCCAGGATCTGAACCAGGGGGGTATCTCTCCTCCTCCTCCTGTCTAGGATCTGAACCAGGGGGGTTATCTCTCCTCCTGTCTAGGATCTGAATCAGGGGGGTTATCTCTCCTCCTGTCTAGGATCTGAACCAGGGGGGTATCTCTCCTCCTGTCCAGGATCTGAATCAGGGGGGGTTATCTCTCCTCCTGTCTAGGATCTGAACCAGGGGGGGTTATCTCTCCTCCTGTCTAGGATCTGAACCAGGGGGGTTATCTCAGGGAGGGTTATCTCTCCTCCTGTCTAGGATCTGAACCAGGGGGAGGGTTATCTCTCCTCCTCCTGTCCAGGATCTGAACCAGAGGGGGGTATCTCTCCTCCTGTCTGATTAGAAGACCCATGCCACAGCTCTGTGATGCCAGCCCACACAGTTACTAATACTCAGACAGGACCCCTGTTGTGTTGACTGGAGTCCACTACCACCTCTCTTCTCTATTCTCTCTTCTCTTCCTCAACACTGTCCCCTCTTACCCCCTCTTCCCCCCTTTTCCTCCTCAGTACTGAGCCCTCCATCTTCCAGCCTGTCCAACCGTGACCACGTCATACAAGTCCCATTATTGCAGTTCAAGACCGTAGACAGTACAGTCCTTCGAGCCCTCAGTTTATCTATCCTGAATTGTTCATGTCTGTTCTGCTTGAAGAGATGATAAATTAAACCCCCACAACAACAATGGATGTGTCCCAAACGGCACCCTATTCCCCAGTATAGTGCACCACTGTCTACCCGACAACGCTACGGGCCCTGGTCAAAAGTAGTGCACTAAATAGGGAATAGGGTGCAATTTGGGACGAAGACAAGAACAACGGTGACGGGAGGACAAGAAAGGCAGGGCAGCGAGGACGGGTCAATATCCGGATCTTCTCAGAAGGGCTATACATTTAAATGAAAAGTCCAGCAGACCACACAGCACCGCAAAGGGGTCATGATTCTTTTAGCAAACAGCTCTTTTTTTCTTGTTAGGGGACGGTCACAAACGACTGCATCTGAGGAATCATCAGATTTATAGTTAAGACTGAGTGACCTGTCTGACAGCTAGAGACACAAGACTCGGTGGCAGGGATTCAAGCTCTCATTCTGGTTGAGTGGAGTATAGGAGGGAGAAGGTCACAACTTAATTGACTGAACAAGATTGACTGAACAGGCTGGCTAGTGCTCCAGCTAGCCTGACTGTGTGGAGCGGCACTGAGTGACTTCAGCTGTGGCAGGTCTGACCTCTCACAGTCAAGGTCTATGGGGCCACAGCCTGAGTACACTGAACAAGATGGCTGGCTACTGCTCCAGCTAGCTTGACTGATTGGGGATGGGACTACTGACTGACCGACTGTCTGGCTGACCGACTGGCTAGCTGACTGACTGGCTAGCTGACTGACTGTCTGGCTGACCGACTGGCTAGCTGACTGACCGACTGGCCGACCGGCTGGCTGGCTGACCGGCCGACCGACCGGCTGACTGGCTGACCGACTGGCTAGCTGACCGACCTCTCACAGTAGGGCCAGAAGGGCCACATCCTCTCACAGTAGGGCCAGAAGGGCCACATCCTCTCACAGCAGGGCCAGAAGGGCAATATCCTCTCACAGTAGGGCCAGAAGGGCCAATTCTCTCACAGCAGGGCCAGAAGTGCCATATCCTCTCACAGCAGGGTCAGATGGGCCACATCCTCTCACATCAGGGCCAGAAGGGCCACATCCTCTCACAGTAGGGCCAGAAGGGCCACATCCTCTCACTACAGGGCCAGAAGGGCCACATCCTCCCACTACAGGGCCAGAAGGGCCACATCCTCTCACAACAGGGTCAGAAGGGCCACATCCTCTCACAGCAGGGCCAGAAGGGCAATATCCTCCCACTACAGGGCCAGAAGGGCCACATCCTGTCCGAGCAGGGCCAGATGGGCCACATCCTCTCACAGCAGGGTCAGAAGGGCCACATCCTGTCACAGCAGGGTCAGAAGGGCCACATCCTGTCACAGCAGGGTCAGAAGGGCCACATCCTCTCACAGCAGGGTCAGAAGGGCCACATCCTCTCACAGCAGGGTCAGAAGGGCCACATCCTCTCACAGCAGGGCCATATCCTCTCAGAGCAGGGCCAGAAGGGTCCCATCTTCTCACAGCAGGGCCACATCCTCTCACAGCAGGGTCAGAAGGGCCATATCCTCTCACAGCAGGGCCACATCCTCTCACAGCAGGGCCAGAAGGGCCTCATCTTCTCACAGCTGGGCCACATCCTCTCACAGAAGGGCCAGAAGGGCCACATCTTCTCCCAGCTTCTAACCCTACTCCACTTATTCATCATCTCACCCTGAATATTAATGAGTTGACAAGGAGGTGAGCCAATAGCTACGTCCTGCTGGGGGTCAAAGGGGATTCGATGAGGGAAGAGGTAATATTATAATAACTATTCAGGTCCACTCCAGATCGCAGCCTCTCCTGTTGGGTCTACTCAACGCTATTGACCCAGGAGAGGATGGAATATTGTGTGTACTCAACTCTATTGGCCAAGGAGAGGATGGAATGTTTTTTTTGTTTTTTTACCTTTATTTAACTAGGCAAGTCAGTTAAGAACAAATTCTTATTTTCAATGACAGCCTGGGAACAGTGGGTTAACTGCCTGTTCAGGGGCAGAACGACAGATTTGTACCTTGTCAGCTTGGGGGTTTGAACTCGCAACCTTCCGGTTACTAGTCCAACGCTCTAACCACTAGGCTACCATGCCGCCCCGTGTTGTGTGTACTCAACCCTATTGGCCAAGGAGAGGATGGAATGTTGTGTGTACTCAACCCAATTGGCCAATGACAGGATGGAATGTTGTGTGTACTCAACCCTATTGACCCAGGAGAGGATGGAATGTTGTGTGTACTCAACTCTATTGACCCAGGAGAGGATGGAATGTTGAGTGTACTCAACCCTATTGACCCAGGAGAGGATGGAATGTTGTGTGTACTCAACCCTATTGGCCAAGGAGAGGATGGAATGTTGTGTGTACTCAACCCTATTGGCCAAGGAGAGGATGAAATGTTGTGTGTACTCAATTCTATTGGCCAGGGAGAGGATGTAATGTTGTGTGTACTCAACCCTATTGGCCAAGGAGAGGATGGAATGTTGTGTCTACTCAACCCTATTGGCCAAGGAGAGGATGGAATGTTGTGTCTACTCAACCCTATTGGCCAGGGAGAGGATGGAATGTTGTGTGTACTCAACCCTATTGACCCAGGAGAGGATGGAATGTTGTGTGTACTCAACCCTATTGGCCAAGGAGAGGATGTAATGTTGTGTGTACTCAACCCTATTGGCCAAGGAGAGGATGGAATGTTGTGTGTACTCAATTCTATTGGCCAGGGAGAGGATGTAATGTTGTGTGTACTCAACCCTATTGGCCAAGGAGAGGATGGAATGTTGTGTCTACTCAACCCTATTGGCCAAGGAGAGGATGGAATGTTGTGTGTACTCAACTCTATTGGCCAGGGAGAGGATGGAATGTTGTGTGTACTCGACCCTATTGGCCAAGGAGAGTATAGAATACTGTATGTACTCAACCCTATTGGAGGTTGGTGTGAGGGGAGTGGAGAGCTCCAAATCAGTCGTATGTTAGTGATCGTAGCTCCTGCTACATGCTGTGAATCACATCTGATTAGCTTTGATTAAAACCAACTTAACAAAGAGCTCAGGAAGACTACTGTAATAGAAAGACAGAGCTTTGAAACAAAGACATCAATTTAACAGGTTAACCTTCAGTTTCTCAGTGTTCTTTACGTCAATCTGATTTCTTATAAAACAAAACATGTATTTAACCAGGCAAGTCAGTTAAGAACAAATTCTTATTTACAATGACGGCCTACACCGGCCAAAACCCAGACAATGCTGGAACAATTGTGCGCCGCCTTATGGGACTCCCGATCACGGGCCGGTTGAGATACAGACCTGGCTCGAACCAGGGCTTGTAGTGACGTCTCTAGCACTGAGATGCAGTGCCTTAAACCACCGTGCCACTCGGGAGCCCTCTGAGACACATCAAGACACAAACTGTACCTTCAGGCTGAAATATCTCTCTCGCTCTCTCTCTCTCAAAATAATGGATATGGAGTATAATAGTGACTGGTTCGCACCTCACCTCCCCAGTCCAACCAGAGATCAGTCATAGCTCAGTCCCTACTCCCCAGTCCAACAGACATCAGTCATAGCTCAGTCCCGACTCCACAGTCCCCAGTCCAACAGAGATCAGTCATAGCTCAGTCCCGACTCCACAGTCCAACAGAGATCAGTCATAGCTCAGTCCCGACTCCACAGTCCAACAGACATCAGTCATAGCTCAGTCCCTACTCCACAGTCCCCAGTCCAACAGAGATCAGTCATAGCTCAGTCCCGACTCCACAGTCCAACAGACATCAGTCATAGCTCAGTCCCTACTCCACAGTCCCCAGTCCAACAGAGATCAGTCATAGCTCAGTCCCGAATCCCCAGTCCAACAGAGATCAGTCATAGCTCAGTCTCGACTCCCCAGTCCCCAGTCCAACAGAGATCAGTCATAGCTCAGTCCCGAATCCCCAGTCCAACAGAGATCAGTCATAGCTCAGTCCCGACTCCACAGTCCCCAATCCAACAGAGATCAGTCATAGCTCAGTCCCGACTCCCCAATCCAACAGACATCAGTCATAGCTCAGTCCCTACTCCCCAGTCCAACAGAGATCAGTCATAGCTCAGTCCCGACTCCCCAGTCCCCAGTCCAACAGACATCAGTCATAGCTCAGTCCCTACTCCCCAGTCCCCAGTCCAACAGAGATCAGTCATAGCTCAGTCCCTACTCCCCAGTCCCCAGTCCAACAGAGATCAGTCATAGCTCAGTCCCGACTCCACAGTCCCCAGTCCAACAGAGATCAGTCATAGCTCAGTCCCTACTCCCCAGTCCAACAGAGATCAGTCATAGCTCAGTCCCGACTCCCCAGTCCCCAGTCCAACAGAGATCAGTCATAGCTCAGTCCCGACTCCCCAGTCCTCCGTCCAACAGAGATCAGTCATAGCTCAGTCCCGACTCCCCAGTCCCCAGTCCAACAGACATCAGTCATAGCTCAGTCCCTACTCCCCAGTCCCCAGTCCAACAGA